>NC_045482.1:16961158-17246158 GCF_009650955.1 Corvus moneduloides | reverse complement strand
TGCAGCCTCTTAAACAAATAATCTCGCTTTGATTTAAATAACATTTATTTTACATGACCAAACACAATAAATAACGTAATATACAAAGCTTTATAATTATTGCACATTTGTAAAATATTTTACAGTGAGTTCATACAGCCAGCCATATTTAAAGCACAAAGACTTTATTTACAGTTTCATATAATAACCAGGTCCAACGGACCTAACATAAAACAAATTTATGTTAATTTTACCAACCAGCGTCCTCATCGACCATTCAATAGACATATCTCTATATTTTGGAAAATGTAAACATTATTGCCAAAATCGTTGTATATACATCCCATACTTGTGTGATCATAACAAACCATTCCGATGATCGAAAAGGTTAAGCTGGTAAAAGAGTGCTACGTTTTGGTCTATTTTCTTTAGCATTAAATTATATTAATAAAAAATTTTAATGTAAACTCAGTGAACAACAGCTGGTATAATCAATATTTTTACATAAGTAGTCTTCCTATTTGTTCTTTACAAAACGAGAAATTTGTGGGTTTAGGTGTCTTCTACCATGCTTTAAAGTTCTCTATCCAGAAAATGTACATGTCTTGTTAGGAATCTGTTCCAGAAGCCTAGGGATGTTTCTTCTTCGCCCTTACCTACCCCCGCCCAAGAAATCTGTTCCACTGGACAAAAAAACCACCAACCTATGATTTATGTTCTCTGAACAAAACAGCATAGCATTTAAAAATAATTTCCTGAAAGTTCACTATTAGAATATGAAAAAATCCAGTGTCTTAAAAATAGAAGTATTTCAGGACACTTAATCGAAATACATAATAGAGGTTTTTACTTTTTTCTTTTTTCTTTTTTTTTTTCCTAAGAGTGTACGTGAGTGTGTGTGTATTCACAATCACACATGGCCTAAACAAGCAATAGCAAGTTAGATGAGGGCTTCAACTCTTCAGAAAAATCTCATTATGTGAAGAGTGAAGTGGCTCTGTAGGGAGCATTATGGAAATATCTGGGTTTGATTTAATGAGGCTCTTCACATTGGTGGAATATCAACTTAACAGAGAAAAGTCTACCCGGGGTGTCCAAGTTACCAAAATGAAAATTGGCAATTGAGATGATAAGAAAGTGGCTTTCTTGTGCGAAATCACTTCAGGTAAGAGAGATAACATTAAATAACATACATTCTATGCACCAAGAACAATGTTTTATGTACCAAGTCTCTTATCTGTCTCTTCTAATGACTTCCCTTAGCGGGTTGTTAGTACTTGACAGCAGGTCTCTGTGCGGGGAACTTTTTTCCAATTCCACATTCAAAGGAGGTCCATCAGAGAACATGATTGGCAATTTTCGTCATAATCTGCACATTATTAGCATCAAAATTGACATGGCAGTAACACTGGTGGTTTTTGATGTGCCTTTCTTCAAGTTCAAGGAAGTCCCTCCAGTAGCAGTGGTTTGGTATAGCAGGTCTCAGTTACCCAGTGGTGGCTTTTCAGAGGCAAAGACGCGATAGAGATGAGTGAGAAATAAATCCAAGAGCCGTTTTACCGAGAGAAGAAAAAGACGTCAAGAAAAATAATTAAATTTAGAAAAGTGTCTGGAAGGTAAATGCTTCAGGACAACAGCCTACACCTAGAGAGATTCAAGTATTTCCCAGATAGCGTGGATTATGGTAGTTAGAAAGCGTGATCTTAAAAAATGCCTCTCCCCATCCTGTCAGTGTCACACTTCCCGTTACTGGCCCGGACGCGGCTGCCTCATTAGCTACCGCTTGTTGTGTGGAAATACTCGAGACATTTTCCATTTACTCGAACTCGAACCGAAATAATAATTATTAAAAAAAAATTAAAAAAAAAAAAAAAAAAGGCCAGAAACACGTTCCCTTCCGCCGGCTGCCCCTCCCTGCGCCCGCCGGCCCGGTTGCCTGCACCCCGCAAAGCCCGGCAGCGCCCGGCAGCGAGCACCGCGGGGCCGCCTCCGCAGGGGCGCAGTGGGGCGCGGAGCGCCCTCCCCGCCGGTCCCGCGCCCCACGGCGGCGGGGCGGTCAGCAATAAAAAAATAGACAGAACTTTTTGGCCCAGTGCGGGGGCGCCCCCCGCCCCGACCACCCCCATCCCCCCGCGACTCCCTCTACAAAACAGCCCCGGACTCGGGCCGGGGTAGTTATCTTGTGAGCGGCGCCTCCTCCCGCTGGTCCGGCGAGGCGACCGCGGCCTTGCTGAGCACGGCGGCCGAGTAGGGCAGGAAGCCGCTCTCGGAGCGCTGCCCCGCCGCCGTGCAGGGGAAGTCGGCGGCCGCGCCGCCCCGCGAGCCCAGCGCCGAGGCCGCCGCCGCCGCCGCCGCCGCCGTCTGGCTGCTGTGGCAGCTGAGGCAGGAGCAGGGCGCCGAGCCCCCCGGCGGCCCCGAGCCCGCCGCCGCCGCTGCCGCCGCCGCCGCCGCCGCTGCCGCCGAGGCGGCCGCGCTGCTGTTGAGGCCGGCGGCGGCCGGCGTCTGGTAGAGACCGGGGTGTCGGAAACTGCAGAGCAGCTCCGGGCGGGAATAGGGGTGCGAGAGGGCGCGGAAAGTGTCCAGCGGGCGGATGGAGGTGGCGAAGGGCGCGGCGGCGGCCCCCGAGGCAGCGGCGGCAGCGGCGGCAGCCGTGACCCCGACGTGCGGGTAGTAGTGGAGCGGGACGTGGGAGTGGAAAGGGTAGGGCAGACTGCCCGTGGCCGCCGCGTGGGTCATCATGTAGGTGTAGAAGCTGGGGTCGGCCGGGTGGGGCCAGGACATGGCCAGGCGCTGCCTCTTGTCCTTCATCCGCCGGTTCTGGAACCACACCTGTGGGGACACAAGCACAGCGCGGCCTCAGCTCCGCTCCACACCGCGCCCCGCCGCACCCGTTCCGCCGCGGACACCAGCGGGCACCCACCGACATCTATTGCTAGGGCTTGTAGGCGACCCCTCTCCCGCCCGGAGCAATCTCCCGTGACCTTGCCCGAGGGGAGCGGTGGGTACGGCCCCCCCTCTACTCGAGGGGGACCCCTTCGATCCGAATAAACATTTTCCCGTCGAATCGTCCCCTCCTCCCCACGCAGGACTGTGTCTTCAGGGTACTGACGCTCCTTCCCCCTACGCTTATTCTCTCCCCTCTTCACTTTAGGAAATAGGCTAACGCGATAAAAACTGAAGAGGAAAATGAAAATAAAAATAACAGTAATAACAACAACTTTAAAAAGCAAATTTCAAGTGCTGGTTGCAGAAAAGCAAACGGGCAAGAGAGTCGCTCATAGCTGTGGGCCCTGCGAGTCCTCCAACCGGAGAGCCCTGCCGGCCGCGGCCCGGGGGACCCGGGTACCGCTGGGCTGCGCGGGGCAGCCGCGGCTCGGTTGGGTGCGGAACGCGGCGTACCTTGATGGTGGTCTCGGGGAGATTGAGGGCGGCGGCCAGCTCACAGCGCCGCGGCCGCGACACGTAGTTCTCGCGGTAGAACTCCTTCTCCAGGCGGGCGATCTGCTCTCGAGTGAAGGCGGTGCGGTACCGGCGCACCTGGTCGGCCCCCGCCGCCGAGCCGCCCAGCGCGCCGCCGCTGTGCAGGCTGCCGATGCCGGCGGCGGGGGCGGTGGCGGCGGCGGGGGCGCTGGGCGTCGGGCTGCTCTCCGCGTAGCCTGCGGGGCGAGGGCACGGTGGTGAGAGCGGGAGACTCGGTGGCCCCCCAGTCCTCCTGGCCAGGCCGGACCGGGCCCGCTACACCCGTGCTCAAGGCCAGCTGTCATTCTTACAAATCCCTGCTGCTAACAGAATCGATAAATTTGGATTTGGAGGTTGTTTGTTGGTTATTGGTTGGTTGGTTGGTTGGTTGGTTGGTTTGGGGTTTTTTAATCCTTCGTAACCGCTTTATTTTCAGATGGGGCGGGCTTGGAGACTGCAGGGCGGCCGAGCTCAGGGGAGAGTGGGCGAGGGCGCGGGCCGTAGCTCGGGGCCCGGCTCGGCGCTAGCCTGTTCCCCTTCGACTGCCGTTCTTTATTTTCATTTGAGACGTACAAAATAAAAGCAGCCATAAAAGCCTTTTTTTTTTTCCTCCAGGGTTACGTCGAGCATCCCTTCCTTTCTCTGGCACATTTGACAAAAAAGGCATGCACTGTGGCCCCTAGGAAATCCACCGTTCATCTGCCTCCACCTCCCAATAACCTCCAGCAATGATAACAACCACCGTCCATCACCGTGCCCCGCAAAGAACGGGGAAGGAGACGCGGCTGTTTCAAACCTCCTCTTACAAGCAGAGGAAAAGTGAACAATGCCAAATTACCCCGAGGTGGACACTGACAGCACGTTGCATATACACAGAGAAGGACACACACAGTCAAATGCGGGTAGTTTCCTCGCATTCCCCCCTCTCTCTCTCTAATTTAATCTATGTATATACACTCATATACAGCTCAAGAGACGCCGAGAGCTCCAAGAGAGCGGGGAAATACACGGACAAAGCTTTGCCTAAATATAGGTGGGTGGATATTTGTGCCCACATATATTCTGGATATATATCTACGTATCAATGGATTTGGGCATACACACACACACACGAAGGCACCGACACAGGAGCTGCCCGGACAGTGTATCTCAGCTATCAGGGTAGCGCAGTAATTGCAATAATATTTTACAGCCTGGAGCTCTGTCTTCGCAGAAGAGAGAGCGCCGATGCAGAGGCGAGCAACTTTGGCGGTGGCGGTGGGTTTCCTTTGGTTTTTAAAGCCGGTTGGCAAAGAGCGGGGCTTAGATGAAGATGATAAAGGAAGAGTTACCTTTGTTACTGTTTTCCTTCAGCTGGGAGGAAGTCAGGCTGGCCGGGGAGCGGAGCGCGGAGCAGCCCACCTCCACATCACTGTTCATATCTGCCTCTTGAGCAACTTCGGAATAAAGGCTGATTTTCTTCCTGCTTTCCGACGGCGGGATTTCGGAGGAGACAGTGCTTTCACTGCTCGGATGCTGGAGATTGAATAAAGTGTCTATTTCAAATTTGCCTTTGGCGGAGATGTCCCCTATAGCGCTGTGCAGGGAGGCGGCAGTCAGTCTCGGGCTGAGGCGACCACTGTGCGGAGAATTTTCAAGGGCCTCCAACACCGCATTTCCAGCTGAGTCTGACAAATTCGAGAGCCTTTTGCCAGCTGTAGGGCTGTGCAGCCCTCTCTCCATCAGGATCATCTCTTTTCTTATTCTTTCCATCATCTCAGCTTTATAAAAAATGTCAAAGTTGCAGGGCTGGTCCTGTACTAATGATGAGCTGCAGCAGGGGCTAATTCACATTCAGCCCGGCAAGTGTCTCTAAATATTATTATCTGTTTTTGAGGGAGGTGTAAAAATTGTGGGATGCCAAAGCGAGGGAATGACTGGTCAAAATGACCCATACATCCTTTCTAGCCCGAAATGTCATTCATCAAAAAGTGGTGCTCGTCATTAAGGTACGAATGACGCTGTTCGAATAATCATTTATTGTAACAGGTTTATAAGCAAATAAATACAAGCTCCTGTCAGTGGATAATGAAGGCGGCTTCAGAGCAGACAAATATATCCAGGTGGAAAGAAAGAAAGACAAGAAGTGAGGAGTAAAGCTTCTGTCCTTAGCTTGATCAGATCCTGCTTGAATTGCTCTGGGGTTTGGCCTCTGGGGTGGAATTGACAGTCTGATTAATAAAATGAGCTGTGCAACATTTCCCCCTTCATTTAGGTGCATCATTATGCTCTGATTTTTGTTTTGTTGCCTTTTAGGTCCTAATGATGCAGCTTCTTTCTCATTTGTCCTCGGACAGAACTACACGCTAAATATTAGATAATGCTTTTCTTTATTATTATTTCTGAGGCGAATTTTAGATCACAAGGCAAGGAAATACTGGAAGAGGACCAGAGGATTGAGAACCTCCTGCCGCTGATATCTCTTTACTTTTCCCTCCCATTTCCAGACCACATTAGTACTTTTATTTAGGAATTTACAGTGACACCCCCACGCACCCCCTCACACGCACGGACCTTATGCCCAGACTTTATAAGTCTGCTGTACAGATTCAAGTAGTTACCTGGAGATTAAAATATTTGTTATAATCTAGTATATTACAACTCTATTATCTTTCTCTTCGTTGCATCCTTAAATATGATCTCATTTTTACTTTCTATAATCCTGCTTATCGACGAAGCTAGCTCGGGATTTTTCTTCCCTCTGGGAAAATACTGACTGTTGTACGGTATGATAGGGGAAGGAAATAACTGGAGAACATTAAATGCATTCGTGATTTAAAACACTCCGTGGGCGTCCATTTCATTCCCCCGGCAGGTTTCGCTCCAGCCCTCTGCTTCTTTCCTCCCCACCACCAATAAAACGTACGCATTTGAAAATTTTAAAATAATCATAGAATTAAATGATGGATGGGGGGTTATTGCCCGCAGGCTCCGACCTATCAGAAACATCACCTTAACACCCTCTCTCCAAAGTTACCTGTGGCTCAGTTAGCTCATCCCTCCGCTCTTTGCCGGGTGCCGCGGGGCGAAGCGTCGCCGCGCTGCAGGAGACACGGGCTGCCGCGCTCGGCAGACGTGACAGTCGGAAAGTCTCCCTTCAGCGGTAACTTTGCTAGTAATAATGACGCTGATGGCAACCATTTAAACGAAGATAAATCCTTTGTCGTTAGCATCTCTGGAGTGCGCTTCGATAGCTGCCCAACCTTTTTTCTCGCCGCGATTTTTTTTCACCCACATCATCTAGTGTTTAGACCCTGGGAATATGAGTTTCATCTCCCGGAGAAACACCCGAATGTTTCCTGTAATTAAACGCGGGTTTATTTCTTTTTTTTTTTTTCGTGAGGAGAGCTATTCCTGCTAATCTTGGTCACACGCATCTCCTATGTTCTTGTGCTCTTGCGCATTATTCATAGTTCGAAAATGGGATACTTGTCAGATTTTTTTTCAATAACGTGTCAAAGTCTCCCTAAACATTCCACCAAATATTTAAGAAACATTCTAGACATTGTTTGCAAAATCCAGCCTTCTATGGATGACAGTTTTATGTCAGCCCTTTGAAATGTGAATTTAGACTGCAGTGTGGTGTCCTGCGTTTTACAGTCTCCAAACCAGATGAGTAAATGTCAACTTTTCCTTGCCCGCCGGCGCGGCGGAGGAGCGGACCGGTGCGGAGGGGAGAGGAGCGGTGCGCAGGCCGCTGGGCCGCAGACGGCACCCGACGGGGTCCCCGGCAGGGCTGGGAGCTGAGGCTTCGGGCGCGCTCCCGGAGGGGCGAAGCATGTCCCCGGGGTGTCCCCGCGGAGCGCGGCCGAGCAGACGCCCTGCCGGCGGCAGCTGGCACCGCCCCGCCCCTCCCCGCCCGGGGACGCGGCCCCGCCGCGGTCCCGCAGCCCTCGCTCCCCGCCGTGCCTGGCTCCGCAGCAGGCGGCGGCCCGGCCGCCGGTCCCGGCGGGGCGGAGGGGGAGCGGAAGCCTGCGGCCGGGTTTATTGCTGTCGTTTGGCGCCCTCGTCTGTTTTCTTACACGCTGTAACGCGACGAGCATCTTTCTCCCTGCTCCCTCGCAAACCGCAGCCGAGATACCACATCTCGGAGGCAATCGTATGTGCACACCACCAGAACAGGCACAGCTTTAGACTCAAAAAATGTTACTGCACCACTAAAAGGGAGAAAACGGGTTTTATGTTATTTGGAGCGGATGGAAAAGACTATGTGAAAAGCCTCAATGTGAGAAAAATAAGTTACACTCAAGTGCGGCTATGAATGATCTTTACTAGGGTTATATTTTGCACCTTTTAAATAATACTGATACCTTAGGTTATGTACAGAGTATCTTAAAATACAGCTAGAGTCATATGCAAGGGTTATAAAATGTTATACAAGATGTTAATCTTCCACTAGGTAGAGGTGAGGTTACAAAACCGTTCCCTGCAATGCAGTTAATCAGTTCACCCCAAACCATTAGCTGCCTAATAAACTAGTTGTCTGTTGTTTATATTCCCGGAAAACTAGAGTTTTTTACTGCACTGATATTTATCTCTTAGGTTGGTTTTTTTGTGTGCGTGTGTTGTCAGGAGGGTTTGTATTTTGGGGTGGTTGTTTTGTTTAGCTGTGGTTTTTTTATTGTTGCTTTTCTTTTGTGGTGTTCCAGTGGGGGCTTTTTTAGTTGTTTGGGTTTTTTTTTTTTCCCAAATGGAATAGCATAGTCTACAAAATCTTTCTGAATATGTTTGTAGTTGTTCAAAACCAACAGCAAAGCCTGAAGAGCCACGGACATTGAAGTGACATTAGTGGGCAAAGAGGGAGGAAGTTACAGAGACCGCTGAGAAACTGCCGAAATATGTGTGCTTTTGTTAGACTCTGTTTACTCAGTTGTTCTTGTAAGTTTAAATAGCTGTTTAGGCCTTTGGCCAGATTTTTACCTTGAAAGTTATTGCTGGAGGCATCAAAGACTATTTCAGTACTCATTTATTAAATCTTACCCGGGGAAAGGGGGTCACGTAGCTTAATTGAAATGAAGTTCGTATTAAATGAAACAAACATCTTGTGCAGCTTTTCACCAGTCAGAGCGTTCTTGGGAAGACGGGAGGGAATATCTACTTCCTACCCCGCAGCGGGGCAGGCTGCCAGTCGGGCCCCAGGGCCGCTCGCAGCGCTGGCGGAGACAGCCGCCTTAGCTCAGGGTGTCCGGGACGCGGCCCGCGGGGTGGGAGAAGGCGGCGGTGCGGTGCGGCGGTCGGGGGCGGTGCGGGGGCGCGGGGAGCCGGTCCCGGCGGGGGCCGCTCCGGGGGACCCGCGGCGCGGGGGCCGCGCTCGGCCCGGGCAGTGCCGGCGGCAGGCTCGGCGGCGCCACCTGGCGGCGCTTCGGCGGCACTGCCCGCCCTGCCCGTCCCGCCCCGCTCATCCCACCCTGCCCGTCCCGCCCTGCCCGTCCCGCCCTGCTCATCCCACCCTGCCCATCCCACCCTGCCCGTCCCGCCCTGCCCGTCCCTCCCTGCCCGTCCCACCCTGCCCATCCCACCCTGCCCATCCCGCCCTGCCCGTCCCTCCCTGCCCGTCCTGTCCTGCCCATCCCACCCTGCCCGTCCTGTCCTGCCCGTCCCGCCCTGCCCGTCCTGTCCTGCCCGTCCCTCCCTGCCCGTCCTGTCCTGCCCGTCCTGTCCTGCCCATCCCACCCTGCCCGTCCTGTCCTGCCCGTCCCGCCCTGCCCGTCCCACCTGTCCTACCCGCCGGCCCTGCCCGCAGGCTCCACCTGACCTGCCCGACCTGCCCGTCGGCCCTGCCCACGGGTGCTGCCCTCCTTGCTCACCTGTCCTGCCCTCAGGTGCTGCCACCCTGTCGTCCAGCCCTGCCCGCCGGCTCTGCCCGTCGCCCCCCCGCCAGCCGGAGGCCATCTGGCGGGGCAGCTCCGCGCCCGCGGAGCGACTGTCCTGCATGTCTGAGCAGGCAGCACGCTCCTGCTCAGCCCCGACTCTCCCCTCCGCCTCAGGCTGCCATATAAGCATAGGACCAGTCTTGGGGCGTGTTCAGTCCATATTGTCTGTTAAATGTCACTCGCGAGTGAAGGACACGAGCACAGCGTGTACCCGAGTCCCGCGGGCCCTGCACACCGTCCCTCCCCGCACTGCCCAGACAGACATCCACGGGACCCTACGCGAGCTTCATAGTTACATGATGTCTTCTGAGGCTGCCTTTGCACACAGACGGGGTTTAACGCAAACGATAAAGGCCACATCCGGTCGCCAAGGAACTCGGCCGAAGGTTCAGTTTAGGTTGCAACTGCGGCAGGCTGCCGAGCTGGTCCAAGGTCAGGGTCCCGAGGTCCCCGCGCTGCTTCAGAGCGGAGGTGGCAGTCAGAGATCGGCCAGCACCAGCCCGTGACCCGAGAGCTCAAGTTCAACGCCCGCAGTGCTCAGCCGCCCGTGGCCGCTGCGCCCAGGCCACGCGGGGAGCCCGAGAAAACTTCCTCCGGCTCGAAACGGATTATTTAAGGTTGAAGTAACTAAAGACATGAGAAGCTGTGGCACAGATCTGGAGGGGAAAATAGTTTAACGATTCTCCACGTGTTGCTGTTAAATCTTTTCGTTATCATAACTGGCTATTTTTTTAAAGGCATAGGGGAAAATGAAAGTTCTTCTGTTCTGTTTAGCTATTAAAAGCCCATACAAGTTCAAAGGTAACAACGGAACACAGTGGACACAGAGTAAGGTTTGGGAGACGTATAAATCGAGTGGTTTTGTTTGCGTTCTCTGTTTGTCCTGGACAATATTTTTTTTCCTACAGCAAACACTAGCATGAGAAGCAACTTCCTATAGACACGATTACCATCGGCAAATTCTGGCGAGGGAGGAGATAAAAAGTCGGAGGGGGGGGGGGGGGTCCTGTAAGAGACGGATACTAAGCAGATGCTAAAATCCTGTGCTAAAAGTTTGAGTGGAATCCTAACTGTGTTAAATCATGGTAAATGCACTTGACTAAATGAGATAATTTCAGGATTGTAAAAATAATAAAAGAAAAAAAAACACAACCTTTTCTTCTGGGGAGGCACAAACACGCCTGCAGCGGTGCTTTCTAGCTCATGTATTCTGCGGATTCCCGTGCAATGTGTCAACGGAAAATGCGACGTGACTCCGCGGGGCGCTGGCCACCCGCGGAAGCGCTGCCCAGGGAAGACAAGGACGGCCTCGCAGGCAGAGACGCCCGGCCAGAACGGCAGCTCCTCCTGCCCTGCCCGACAAGGAACTGAGCCTCGATGGGAACTGTTCTCCCTGGGCAAAGGAAGCGCCGGGCTGCTCGAGGCCTCCGCACGGTGCCCCGCACGGCCCCCGGGTTCGGGGGTGTGGGACGCATCCTGCCCCTTGTAAACTGGGTGGGTGCTCTCAGAGAACCGACCTTTGCTCATGAGATCATTTATTCCTGTGCATAATATCCTGCCGTGCAAGGCAATGCTGTTTTCTACACCCTTCACAAAGCAGCTCATTATAGAATTGAAGTTGTTGCTCATAAACCCGCCCAAAGAGTTTTTGGTGAACCGAGGGGCTCTCGCTGGAGCAGAGGTCTCGGCAGGGCTGAAGACCTCAAAGGGAGTCGCTGCGGCTGCACCGTGGTTTACTTTGATGCAATCGACCTCAAAAAGCTCCGAAACCCTGCGCTTTAGGTGTTCCTTACTTTCGCGTCCTTTTTGGAAAGGTCCTGACATGAGAGAAATTTTCACTGCATTTATTGAAAGAGGAAACACAACAGGACGTGGGAGTACACATAGAAAGATGTCCAGAGAAATAAAGTCCTTCGTTTCTCTGGACTTCTTTTTATAGCAACGTTTTCGCTAGGAAGTTGCTTTCAGGGACATAAAAGGGTGAGAAAATTGTTCTTCTACAAAACTTCCTTCTAATTACGGAGTGTTTTATGTCCTGAGAGTAAACACGGATTCGGCTTATAACCGAGAGAAACGTATTCACGCCTGGCTCACTTTTTAGCTGATTATGAAAGATTAATAGCAATTAAGCGGTCAGAGCTAATAAACGTGAACTCGTCTATGCCATCCGGTTGTTGCCGTAATTATGGGCACTCGTTTGTCATTCCAAACCCCGCTTCCAGATACTGCCGATGATTATTAGACCTACAAAGTAGGGCTGCGGGTCGGGCGGCTGCTGCGGGACCTATCCCGCGACAGCCCAGCGATCCGGGGGCCCCCGCCACCACCTGCCCGGGCTGCTCAGCAAGGACACCCCCAGAGCCCCGAAATGGTGTCAGCCCAGAGTTTCTCCTCCATGGCGGCTGCCTCTCTTCTCTCATGCGCCTGAGCCTCCGTAGGGACAGTAAACAGAGCCCCAGCTGTACGGTTTTCAGCGGCGTGGAGTTTCCTTGCCCTTCCCTGCGAAGCTGACACTTTTCCCAGCACCTTCTTGCCCTCCGCACCCAAGAGAGAGCTAAGTGTGCAATACACAACTGCGGAGCGACTGGAGTCAGTCCAGAGGGGTAGGGGTTGGGATTGTGGTTGAGGTTGCGGTTGGGGCTGTGGCTGGAGTTGGGAGTCGTCTTCGGAGCTTTCTCCACTTCCAGTACTTCGCGCTCCTTCATTTCCATCCCAACTCAGTGCGAGAGTCGAGAGACACGACAGAAGGATTGGCCACCGTCTTGGGAAGTCACCACGAGAACAGCCGTCAGCGTAAGCAAACTCTGTGTTTTAACTAGGCTGCCTTACCACGACACGAACTGACACTGCACGGGGAGAAAAAGCCACATCTAATGAGTGCCAGGTTTACCATCTTGCGCTGCACACAGACCCGGTGCCTTTTCCTAGCCGGTAGCAATATCGGGGGGTTTGGGGGGGTGGGGGGGGGGCAATGGGGGACTAAAGGGAGGGTTCTCCCCGGGACCGAGAGTTCAGTGAAGCCAGGGGGGACCCCTTTTCCCGTGTAACAAAGCCCTTCTACTCTATATATCGCCGGGAAGAAGGGAGGTGGGGAGGATGGAATACAAAGACTGTGTTGGGGTTTCCCCCTTCTTGCAGACGCAACAATGAGCTGGAGAAGGTCTCGCTGTGGATCCGGTGAGACCCCTGTCCGTGGCTGTAAAAAGGGCCCCTGCCCGCGGCCTCAAAAGGTCCAGTGGTACTCGGCTGGCCTTTTTGAAGCTGCGGGCAGGAGGAAGGGGGGGGATGAAAGCAACGGGGGCCCAGGTTGGTCCGGAGGGGCATCACCGCCGCTCGTCAGCCCAATCTCCCCCCGCTCCAGCGCCGGGGCCGTGGCGGGGCGGGAGCGCGGCCACGGGGCGGGGGTGGGAGTAGAGGGTGGGGGAGCCGTCGGTGCGGACCGGGGGGCTGCGAGGCGAAAGGGGCAGTGCGGGCAGCGGGAGGGTCACATGTTCCGACAGCAGCCTATGAGCAGCCCCCCGGGCTGAGGCAAACTAATCTGGGGCCGGCCGCCCCCACCCCGGTCCCCCCTCCCAACCTGGACTTCGTTTTTATAAACGTACCGCCAGGATCCAACCTGTTGGAGGCAAATAACCATCCGCATCATGCCCGGCCGGGGACCGAGCCGCCGCCGCCGCCGCCCGCGATGTGCAAGGCCATGAGCAAAGCAGCGAGCTGGGAGATGGACGGACTGCGCGGCGACAGCAGCGGCGGCGGCGGCGGCGGAGGCGGCGGCGGAGCCCCCGGGCAGTGCCGTAATTTTCTCTCCTCGCCCGTTTTCGGGGCGGCGCACACGGGCCGAGCGGCCGCCGCCGCCGCCGCTGCCGCCGCCGCCTCGGGTTTTGCCTACGCCGGCGGAGGGGAGCGCTCGGGGGCGGCTGCGAGGCCCGACGCCCAGACCAAGGACTGCCCGGGCTCAACCACGCCGGCTGCCGCCCCCGCGCTGGGCTATGGGTATCACTTTGGCAATGGATACTATAGCTGCAGGATGTCCCACGGGGTTGGGATACAGCAAAACGCCCTGAAGTCTCCCCCCCATGCCTCCATTGGCGGCTTTCCCGTGGAAAAGTACATGGACGTCTCCAGCTTGACCAGCACGAGTGTCCCCGCCAATGAAGTCTCCTCCAGGGCAAAGGAAGTGTCCTTCTACCAGGGCTATACAACCCCCTACCAGCACGTTCCTGGGTACATAGACATGGTCTCAACGTTTGGCTCTGGGGAACCGAGACACGAAACATACATATCAATGGAGGGCTATCAGTCTTGGACTCTGGCTAATGGCTGGAATAGTCAGGTTTACTGTGCCAAAGATCAGACACAGAGCTCACACTTCTGGAAATCGTCCTTTCCAGGTACGAGAGGGGGAGAAATGGTCTGAGCAGAACTCTCCCGCGCCTTCTCCGCCTTCCCGTCCCCTCCCCCGCCCCCCGGGCTGCAGGGGCGGCCTGCCGACCTGGACAAGCTGCACAGACACGCATAGAGCAGGGTGGGGGCGGTGGATTTTCTCTTTTTCTCACTCCCCCCTCGGCCGCCCACCCCCGAGAAAATCCTCACCCTCAGCTTTCCATACCCGCGGGACTGACCCCAGAACCTCCGCGCCACCAGCGCCAGGGCACCGGACGCCCGACCCGCGAGCGCCGGGGCGGCCTCGGGCTCCTTCTCCCGCTGCTTCCCTCGGTGGCAGGGTTTGTAGTCGCGTTTGAAGTTTGCAGGACGGTGCTCGAAGGCTTGCTCTCCTCTGCCTCTCCGGCTGGCGACTGATGCGGCGGCCCCAGAGCACTTAAGAGACTGCGAGTAGTGAGGGCACAGAGGCACAAACCACATGCAAACAAACCCGGGAAACTCTCACCAACGCGATTTCTGTGTGTGCGCTGCCAGCACTGACCCGCTCTCAGCCCCCCAGCCAATGCCCCCGCCGCCCTGAATGCTCGGTTAGCGATGCATGCCTGAAAAGTGATGACAGTCCATCAAAGTTTTGGTGGTGCTTTACTAGAGTGCAAATAATGTGGCAGTGTAAATAATAATAAACTGTAAACAACCCGGCATTATTTATTTGCCCATGAAAACCAGTGCCCAACAAGTATCGGTTAAGCTTTAAACGCCTGTAATAAAATTCTAATTTTTCACATAATGTCTTTTACAATAGGGGACGTTGCACTAAACCAGCCCGATATGTGTGTCTACCGGCGTGGGAGAAAGAAGCGAGTGCCGTATACAAAACTGCAGCTTAAAGAACTCGAGAATGAATATGCCATTAACAAGTTCATTAACAAGGACAAGAGGCGAAGGATATCCGCAGCCACAAACCTGTCTGAGAGACAAGTTACCATTTGGTTTCAGAACAGAAGGGTGAAGGATAAGAAAATAGTCTCCAAACTGAAAGACAACGTATCCTGATACATTAGTTGTGGACAGCGATGAAAATATAAACTCAATTTACAACCAGCTGAAGACTTTTGGAAAGACTTGAAAATATATTTAATTTTTTTTTTGGTCCTTCCAGTGGTGGCGAAATTTCGGGAATTTTTTTCCGTGAAAGTCAGCGTTCTTCTCTCAGTGTAAGGGAGTGTTGACAAGCCTTGAACTGAATTATAGTTTCTTCATTTTGAAAATAATAATAACATTAATATTAATTATATTTTCTGTTCTTCCCTCTAGGCCAGTATAAACGAATTTAAATATGTTGAACGGTAACAGTTATAACTTTTTTTTAATGCTTAATTCTTCGGGGGGGGGGTGGTATTCTGTGCTTTTTTTTCTCTGAGCAATAGCCAGTGCCAAAAAGTGTCAGTTTTGATTTGGTATCGTAAACTTCAAAACACGCCGAGTGAAAAAAAAAGAAAATCAATCGGAAATGCAAGAAAGCCGGAATACGGACCCGTGGCAGCACCCGGCTTCTGCCAAACCTGCCTAGTCCATTGGGACCCGGAGAGAATTGAGTGGAGGGTTACTGGCTGCAGCAGAATTTTTCATTGCTTTTTCGAGGGAGGGAGAACCTCTCTGAGCTCTTGAGGGGCGCAGAGTCGCAGGCATGTCCCATCGCGCTTCCCGCTGCTGCAGGTTTGGGGTTGAGGTTGGGTTTGTGGGGTTTTTCCGCCGCAGTTTCGTTTTCAGTGCAAGGAGTCCATACTGCCGGGTTGAAAAGGGAGACCCGGTTGAAAAAGGGAAGAGGTTGTGTCCCGGGCGGGCGCTGCCGGACGGGGGCTGCGATGCTGAGCGCTCCGCGGAGGCGCAGATCGCGGCGCCTCGGGGCAGCGCTTTCAGCATGACGGACTGCCCATCTCGCCCTGCAGCCAGAGGAGAGGCTGCCCCTACAGAGGTGTGTATGGACCTGCACAGACCTGGCGGAAAATGTCCTCTCTACCCTGCTTGTCTGGACCAGCGCAAGACTCTTCTCCTTCCTCCCACCCAAAAAAAGTCCTTGTTGGACCAGCGAAGTTCATTATTAGCTTTTAATTTACAAAACTAAACGGGTGTTAATGACAGAAGCAATAAATAAGGAAATTCAAAAGATGCCATAATTTATACGGGCCGAAGGCTAAGATTTTGTCGATTTTTTTATTCTTTTAAACCTAGTGTGCATGTTATGATATACACAGGGTGATCAGACACGCTAATCAACAACTAGGAGAGAGAAACGGTATCCTCTCTGTTAATGTGCCTCGTCTAATTATTAAAATGTGTTCCAAACTAGTACTATTTATTATAACATACTATTGCTCTAAACACTTTGATTATCCTTGTATGTGGTAAGACATACGATAAGCCTATTTCTCCATAAACCATTTTTTAAAAATTTGTCTTGAGGTCCGCTTTTACTCTGTGTTGGAAATACAATCTGGACTTCCAAACTGTTAATGATGTTGCAAATCTTTTTCCGAACGTCTTTAATAAAACGATTTCTTTTCGCTATACATAAAAAGAGAGAAAGAAATTCGCTTTCTTTTGCCGCAAGGGGTTTCACGGGCTCCAGGTTTGCCTGGGATCCTATCGGGGACACTTACAGGACGCCGTTCCTGGGAAGTGAGAGGTAGATACAATGAGACGCGCATCAAAGGATGAAGAAGAGTATCCGAGAGTGCCTGGTCGATAGGAAAGGGGTTTTGGGAGAAAGAAATGTTGCCGGCGAGGAATACAGGGCGTGGGAAGCAGGCGAAAGGCTGTCTCTCCTTCTTCCTCCGAGCCCTGCTCTGCCTGCCCGGTGTCTGGCGGCCGAGGGCGGCCCGCCGCCCCTTTGTTCTCCATTTCCAAAACGTCCCGGCACTTGCCGCTTCCCCGGCGGCCGGGCGGCTGGGCCGGAGAGATGCCCCTCCGTTTTCTCCGCAACCGGCTGGCTCCATCGCGGGGTTATCTTCCGTCTCCTTCGCCCTCTTCCTTCCCTTTTCTACTCCGCTTGCACGCTCATGGCTTTTGTTTTCCCTGAACGGACGAAAAAAGTTCATTTCGGAGCAGTTCAGATTCTATCGCAAAGTGCATTTCTGTTTAATTCTATTATAAAAGAACACTTGTGATGCACATCATTTACGTGCCTGGAACAGCCCTCTCTGCTGATGCAACCTTGTTTTCTCCGAATGTTTTAAATTCTTGTCTTCTCCCCCTTGGCACCCCCACTCATCCACACATACTGCCGTTAATTCTACAGAGGTTTTTCCTCCCACCGAGTCTCCCTGCAGACAGAAGGCCGGGCACTGCCAGAGCTGTTTTGTTTCCCGGCTGCGGAGCCATCGCGGGCTGTTCTCTTCCTCCTTCCAGGCTTAACCTTTGGCTTAGCCGGGCTCCGTGCTTTCAGAAGGCGCAGCTTTGCCGCGGCCAAAGCCGCCTTCCCTGGGCAGAAGGAAACCCGAACTGTCTGGCAAATCGGTACCAGATGGAAAGGAGTCGCCTCGTAGTTTCGTAAGAATGTGCAGAATCATTAAGAAGCCCGCAGCTACAGGCAGGAGGAAAGTGAGGCACACATCTGCCCGTCTACCTACCGGTTCAGATTAAAAGGGTTTTCCAAGCCTGGAGTTGGGGCATTGGTGAGCCTTATTCAAAACCTCCGTGGCCACAGCTTGGACTCTTCCAGGACATCAGTTACACGTGGGCCCGGGGCCGGGCTGCAGCCGCATAGCCCCAGCTGTAGTCGGCCACGGCTGTAGTCCGTGTTTAGAGAAAAGGGTATGATGATTCGCCTGAAATGTAGCGCACGTTATTGCAGATAATTAACATGTACCTCGACAAACTGAATTGCAAATGCACAGTGGCGCAGTGATGCATTTCTTGGCTCCTGTCAGGCAGCGCTATTTCCCAGCCATGTCTGAGGCAATCCTGCCATCTCCTGGACAACCCCTGGCATAGGCAGGAGAAACCATCTCCTCGCTTCAGGCGCTGCGTTTCCGAGTGATAAATGAGCGAGGGAGGCAGTTCGGTCGCACGCAGAGCACCCTACGTCTGTAAACTGGAAGAATATGCCAGTGAAATTACAGCCTGTGGTCAGCTCTGATGTCCAGGCCTATCCGGATGCCTATTCAAAAACCAAGGGGAAAAAAAAAAGAGCGGAAAAGAGGAAAGGAGCGTGTGAAAGCAGGCCTCCGGGTCGCCCTGTTCCTCAGTGGTGATATTTCCTGTACAGACACAGGCGGGGGGACACCCGCGGCATTAACACACCGCCCCCCAAACCAGCAGCCGGCCGTGGCTGGAAAAAGCAGCACAAATCCGTACGAGGCTCTCCCTCCACTCCGCTCCGCTCCCCTCGGCTCCGAGGCCAGCTGCCTCTGGAACAAGATGTTTCTGTAAATGTTTTTCCATGTAGATTTAAACATTTTCCGCAACTGTGAGCGTCTCCAGCTATTCCAGGTTTTGATCTTCTTTTTTTTTTTTTTTTTCTGCATTAATTAGCAATTACAAATGAGTTGAATATTAATTGAAAGCTCTGTTTTCTCTAGCCCCATAAAAGTTAGTTTGAAGTGTCACCTTTCTTTCCGGTAACTGGGAACTCACATCCATTCCTTGTGTTTATTGCAGACAAAAATATAGCCTTTGAACTGAATGTTCCTTTTCTCTTCCAAGAACCGAAAATCAGAGTCAGCTTTTTCATAAAAGGGGATTATGAAAAAAACTTATACCCATCTTCTTAGGGAACACAAAGTCAGAATACAAGCCACCTAATAAGAGGGAGATTCAATTGGTAGACATAACTCAAACAATAAAAATTAAAGGCAGTGGTCAGCAATATCCTCCAGCGGTGCTTGTGTGGTCCTGTGTGGTCTAGGAGAGAGCAATCATTTAAAGATTTTTTTTTCCAAGGCAATGAAATTACTGCAGAATTTCCCTCCATTTCCCATTAAACAGAAAGATGAATTTGATTAGGAGAATGTCAAGAAGGGCAGCGTCTCTGATCTCGCCTTAGAAATAAAACCAAGATTAAAAGTGTGATTAAGAGGATAATAACAGGGAAAATTAACCCTACATGCTAACTAGGTTCAAATTTTTAACCGAGGTAATGAAAGTGGCAAAGTCCGGGCATTAAGGCTTCGCTTGACGCCGGACTCGCACACGCTAGGGGAGATCTTCTTGGGAAAGAGGCCGAGGACAGAAACGCCCGGTGCGGGTGGCCGATCGGCTTCCAGAGTGTCCCGCGGGTTTGTGGGGCGGCGGGGCAGGGAGCGGCCGGGAGCGCGGAGCCGATGGGTACTCCACTCCTTCCCGAGCCTTCCAGCTCCTTGCCAGTGTCTTTGGGTGCAGCATACGGGGTCTTGCATCTTCTCGGTGGGAAGAACACTGTCTCGCGATCCTCACGGTTTGGGAAAGGACATGAGCAATCTCCTGAGAGGATGCTCTCAGATATGATTTTAATTACTCTGGGGCAATGGGGAAATGAGAGAGATAACGGAATAAATGGGCTCTTGTTTGATCAGTCAAAAATGTAAAAATATGTGTAACTCCCCAAAATAACACAGTAATAAAGCAGTAAGGGATAATTTTCTTCTCATGAGAGAAAAATCCCTCACACACAGCCTGGAACATAGCAGCGGACGACCCAGCTGAGGCTGACTGTCTCCTCTGCCCGCCGTTGCATTCACACCCTCTCTGCTGAAGACCAGACCTTGGCATTTTCTTTCTTGAAGCCTTTCGATTTTATTTATTTATTATTTGTTTCATCTCAGAGGGTTGCTCAAGTAATTCCGTGTTGTTGCTGTTGTTATTCTCTGTTGATGTTTGTTTGACTGTATTTTAAAGACAAAACAGACTCCGAGTTTTAGAAGCATTGCTCGCCTAGAAGCGCTTCCAAGTGAAGATGAAAGGCAAAAGGGGTAAAAAGGGCAGACGTACGGACCTAAGAGAATACTCGTCATTTGTGTGCCAGAATGACTATCCCGGTAATATCCGATCGATTAAGACTTTATTTGCACGCATATGCAGATGCATATCATGCATTTAGGGGCAGAAGTAGATACGTGTGCCCTAAACATTCACATCTCATAGACATCACAAGTTATTTCCAGTCCTCGGTGCTCACTCTTACCGTGGGTATCGTTCTGGCCAGGAGGGTGCTGCCAGCCGGCGGGTACTGCCAGCCGGGGGACACCGCCGGCACGGGGGCTGCACCCGGGGCTGCCCTGTCCTCTCGGCAAATGTTTGTTTTCCTCTCATCTCCCCGCTGGCGCCGCAGCTCTGCCAACCCGCCCCGGCCACTTTTATAGAACCGGAGACCATGGTTTCCCCTCCCCCTTGCGAGCTCGATATTTTCATATTTCAAGTGTTATCATAAGACTTTTAAAATGTGGGGGTGAAGAGAAAGAAAAAAAAAGAGGGGGGGAAGGGGGGGCTCTGTGGCTCGGTCGCTGGAGGCGGTGCTGAAATTACCGGCTTTGAAGAACCTGTCTGCAAAGTTTCGTCCAATCGTTTCAGGCTTTCCGCTTATTCCCTGTTGTAACTAAATACCGCTGTAAGAACAGCTGAAGTCCTTTGTTGGAAATGTGTGATCGCAGTCTCTACAGATCTGGCTACGTTGGTTCTCTCTTGAATTTGCAATCTCCAGATTCCTTTTATTTTCCTAATTTGCGGGCTAATGGCAGTCAATTGGCGGCTCTGCCCACCATTTCCTACCCCCGGAGCTCGATCCCCTGGACTTGCTCAAGTTCGTGCGCAGCCCAGCCGCAGAGCCACGCGTTCGGCGGCGCGGCGCAGCCTTACCTCCCCGGCTCCGTTCCAATCAACATCAGCTCCAACGGCAACAAGGAGTGCCTGGAAGACAACAATAAATATTACGCCCACGATGCGAGCTCCAAACAAGAGGAGAGATGCAGGCAGAGGCAATCTTTTGCAAATGAACCAACTGTTACTCACACAGCCAACTTAAAGCCCGTCAAGTATGACCACTCGAGCCTGCAGAGAAGTTTGCATGGCTCGGCTGCTCTTTTTGAAGTGAATTCCTGCAATTCAAGCTTAAAGGAGGACATCAAGAATTCCGTCAACTTGAACCTGACAGTTCAGCCCTCAGCAGTCCAGTCATGCCTCAGACCTTCAGTGCAGGATGGTATGCCTTAAATATCTCCCTTTAGTTAGAAGCGACCTAGCTATACGTTCTTTTTAAGAGATGCCTGTAATTACTTTGTAACCCTCTCTGTAACTCTTTCGGAGCGAAAATCGCTTAAACTGACTCGGAGGTTAGATAGAAATTGTGCTGTCAAATGTGCTTTGCCCAATTTTCTGACCTAATTTAGCTCTGTTATTTTGCGGGGCTTTTTTTCATATTCCTATATTTGCATATCCAGACTTGATCCACTAAATTATCCACGTGTTTGTTGTAGGTTTGCCTTGGTGTCCCACTCAGGGGAGATCAAGAAAGAAACGGAAACCATACACAAAACAACAAATTGCTGAATTGGAAAACGAGTTTCTCCTCAATGAGTTTATTAACCGACAGAAGAGGAAAGAACTATCAAGCAGACTGAATTTAAGCGATCAGCAAGTTAAAATTTGGTTTCAGAACCGGAGGATGAAAAAGAAAAGAGTAGTAATGCGAGAGCAGGCTCTTTCTATGTACTAGAGCAGAGTCCGCCCGTTCCTGCATGAACTTGTGCCCGGAGTGTTCACCCCTAGAGTAGAGCGTACGCGCCAGTGAAACGCGGGGAGCGTGTCTTTTTACCACTCGAAACGCGTAGGATCCCTGCGTAAGTAGGCAACGCTGAGTTCTTAGCCAAGATGAAGAAGACGAGCCGGACCAGCATGGAAACATGTATTATCAGCTTTTTACCTTTCTTTCTCCATTTATATAGATTTTCTCCTGCATCTTACCCTCTCTTTCCCCGGAGAACAAGCGGTGCTAAACTAAGATCGATTTATTTTATCTGTATGTAAACACCATTTTGCAGCAAAATAAAGGAATAACGCCTAGTAAAGACTTCAGCTCTGTGAGTCCCGGCCGCTCCCTTCATCTGCTGCCCTGCACGCCAGGGCAAGCCTGCGGCGCCGGCTTGTTTTGTGGTTTGGAGTAACCTGCTCGAGCAGCGATGGGGAAAGTGGTTAGCAAATAAACCTTTTTCTTCAGTCTTTTTTTTTTCCCCTTTCCACCCTCCCCCCGCCAGCCCCCGGAGCCGCAGATCCGACCGCAGCCCGGCGGAGAGTGCACGTGACAGCCGCGCAAGGCCCGCGCGTAACCTGAGCGCCGGCTCCGCGGTGGCCGCTCGGCTCCGCTCCGCTGGCGGCGGCCCGCCCCGACGGCAGAGCACGGCCGGGAGGCCCCTGTGCGCCCGCCGGTGGGGCCGCCGCCCCCGGGCCGCGGGCAGGGCTGCTCCACGGGCACGGCCGAGAGGTTTCTCTCTCGGGAAAAAGCTCCCCTCTGCCCCTCGCCGTGCGCCAGCCGCCTCCGGGGCAGCGCGGCGTCCCGCGGCGGCGCAGGGGCCCGCGGAGTCGGGCGCCGGGGCCTCCCCAGGTGGCCGGGCCGGGCCTTGCCCTTCCAGCGCTCCTGACTTTGGCCTTGTCCAAGGGCTGCCCCAAACAGGCGAAAGACAGCGGGCGGTGCCGGGGCAGAGGCACAGGCTCGGCGCGGCTGGGGGAGGCTGGGGCCCACGTCTCACCCCGAGGTGCTGCAGGCACAGGAGACGGGACAACACGGAGGTTTTGGTGGGATTGATTGTTTCACCAGTCAGTCCCCATGGCCGTTTCTGCACAGATTTTTGTGAGGGAAAAGTGAGAACCGGTTCGGGGTTTGCCCAGGTATAGACCTCAGAGGATAACCCAACCAGAGGGGCTGGTAGCAGTGTCTGAGCCTTTTGATCATGGTTTTGGGACGAGAATGAAATCGATTTTCCCCGCATCTTGATGAGAGGCTTTCTTTGCCGAGAGCCGCCGGCCTCTGCAGCACCAAAGCAGTCAGACTGGCCAGAGCTCCAGTGCCTGAGGAAACTACACATTGCCCTAGCCTGATACCTCAGCATATAAATTCTAAAAGAAAAATCTCACGGATTTTTAGGTCCGTATTAAAATGCCACCTAAGTCTTCGTTTCTCAACGAAGAGCGTTTCCACGCCTCCCAACGGTAATAATAATTAGGCTGGCAGAGGCTTCCTTCTTTTCTGGAATGTAAAGTAGGCTGAGATATGGTTGTTCGTGGCGTATACAACAAGGCTAAACAACCGCAGGGAACGGCACAAAGCTGCTACCTACTTACACAGGGCTATAGCCTTCCCGAAGGCAATAAACCCATTATTTCATAGTCATATTTGAACTTCGCTCCTACTCACTCCTGTCCTTGCAAGTACTGCTCACGAGGGCACGGTAGTCCAGATGATTTTGGAGATAAATCCCGGATTCCTAGGCGGGCAGAGATGAAGCCATTTTCCCGAAAGCTTTCCAGTGAGCCCCAAAGGTAACGCTCGGGTGGTGTTTCGGGGGGAGAAGGAAAACCAGCCCAAAGCATTTGTCGCCGCTCTTACCGCATTGCCCTATGCAGACAAAACCCTACCTCGCTCATGGCGGGGTGGCTGCTAGTAGGAAAGCGGGGACGAAGCCTCGCCGGGTGACAGCTCCCCGGGGGCAAGGGATGCACACCTAACCATCTAAAGCCACAGGAACCACTCCTTGGTCCCTCCAAATCTTCAATACGTTCATCCTCTGTGCTGGGAGTTGACGCATTGCGGACAATAAGGGTCTCTTCATCCAGTGGCATTGCCTAATTAAAAAAACTAGGAGCAACCCCAATGATGCAAGCCAGGAGAAAAGCAAAAACCAGATAAAGCCCCTTTTCTTACCCTCTCCTGCAGTACTACTCAGACGGCTACAGTCCATGAGAAATGGACCCCTTACAGTGTTCTTCCCTATCCTAGTCTTCCCCAGTACAACCCGTCTCTTTATTACATGGGTGATGTGAAATCCGAAGAGGAACCTCGGGTGAAAATACGTGAAAGGCAATATATTATTTATTAAACGCATCTGATCCACGATGATGGCTTATTGTGAAGCTCCTAGTCTAAATCGCCTACGGAGAGAGAAAAGACAGAGGAGGTAGGATCTAAATTGCAGTTTGCTGAGAAAGTATTTGTATTATATATCTCTGTACGTGTCTGTGTATCTATAGATGCACTTATTTCAGCAGTGCCCGTTGTGTGTAACCGTGTGTGCACACTCAGACGTACGTGTTTGTGGGCTCACACTGCGCACAGACACATCGGCGGTAGAAAATGCTGCATGATTTCATCACGAGTGCCCGTACTACAGGTTTCATCCCTTCCT
Source organism: Corvus moneduloides (assembly GCF_009650955.1). NCBI lineage: Eukaryota > Metazoa > Chordata > Aves > Passeriformes > Corvidae > Corvus > Corvus moneduloides. Next base: position 17,222,055 of record NC_045482.1, on the reverse strand, counting down.
CTGAAGCAGTGGGCGAGGATGGTGGTTCGGGCGTGGGAGGCACACACACGCGTGGCAGAGCTGCAGACGCGGGGCGCGCCCTGCCTGTGTGGCTCTGCCTGTGCACACCCACCCGAGCTGTCCCCTGGGCACATGTGTGCACAAGCGTGTGCGACACGCCGGGTGGGCGTGCAGGAGATGCACCCGTGTGAGGTGGATGTACTCCACGCCCTTCGACTGGATTATTTCGGGTGTCTTATCAGGTGCCCCTTGTACCGGCTTCGCGGGTGTATGCGGGGCGGGATGGAGCAGCGGGCACCCGCTTGCTGCGCCCACGCCCGCGTCCCTCCGCAGCATGCAGGAGACGGTCCATCCCTTTATTTACTCAAACATCTTTGCATTTCCACGGCAGCCTAAACATGATAAAGCCCTTCCGAGGAGGCTCTCCATTCCTCCTCGTTTGATAAGGCTGCAAACGCAACTCGGCTTGCTGGGAATGGCTCTGGATGCCTTTGTGCTTCCTAAAAGAGCATAAATAATTAAAGTTTGGCAGAGAGGAAAAGCTTTCTTGCAGAACTGTAGTGGCAATAAATGAAATGACTCAGAATCTCTTCTCCAGTCGGTTTTTACGAGAGCTGCCAGACAGTGTCTGTTCACGTTCTCCAGATACTAGGGGCGCCATAACAAAGTTAAGGTCAAGTTAGTGTCTTATCTTGGGTGGCACAAAAATACCGCATCTTCTCCAGCCGGACCGGGTATATTTTTAAGCCCAAATGTTACGCAAGTCGCCTTAATTTCCACGGAGAGCATTTGGAAATGTCTCTTGGACCTGAATACTTGGTGATTCCAGGCAACGATTGCAGATGTTTCAAGACGCCTAACGGTAAAGTATTCGCCTGACTGTGTACACGATTTGCATTTATGTTTCGATGCTGCTTAATCTGCGTAAGGGAAAAAGAAAAAAAAAAAAAAAAGTGGGGGGGGGGGGGGAGGGGGAGTTGTGGTGGTGGTGTTATTGTAATGTTCAGAGCTGGGCTGGGACCGACCCCAGGGTGAAAACGGTCTGGCAGGCGAGGACCCCCAGCTCTGCCTTATTCCAGCGGGGTCTCTGCTGTGATATTGGTCTCACATTCCCCAAATTAGATCGCTTCTTAAAGGACTGTTTTATAAAAGGGCTTTCGTACTTACAAATCGTCGCTATGTCTTTGAACTTGAATTAGTTGAAACCGGCTGGTTCCTGCGCCAAAATTTAATTGATGCTAGGCTTGTTGCATCGAAAAGAAGGTGAAGGATTCTGGCTAAGGCGTAATTAGTTGTTTGAACGGTAAAGAAAATGAAGATCCATAGGTTTCCAGAACCATCTCTCTTGACGAGATAGGCGATCAGAAACCTTGGGGGGGGGGAGCACAATCCAAACGGAGCCCTGCCATGCTTTGCTGCAAGGTCCAGGGTAATTAGTGACACAGGAGCCATTTTAACTGCGCAGACATCATTTTTGGGAGGTTGTTTTTTCTGTTGCAGCAGAATCAAGAGGGCTCGAAAGTCGATTAAGGGAGGGAATCGTGGTTCTGTGCTTTGATTTCTAGTGATAACTAGCAACTTGCGAGAGTCTATCTGCTGGGAGCAATGTGTGGCGTTTGAGGTGTTTTGCGAGTGAGGCACCAAAGCAAAAAAGAAAAGAAAAACTGTACAAAGAAAAGGAAAGAAAGGGGCGGCGGGGGGGGGGAGAGGGGGGTGGGGTGGGGTGGTTAGGAATGAGCTCCATAATATCTGCCTGGCTTTGGTATTTTTTATTTTCGGAAAGGGCAAGCTGGGCTGCAGCATGGAAGCCCCTTGGGTAGCCCTCGACTGCTCTGGGGAGCCAGGGGATGCAGGAGGGGCCGTGGCGGTGGCGGCGGCGGGGCGGGGGGCAGGGTGCGGGGCTCAGCCCGGGCTGCGGGGCTCCCGCCCCCGGAGCCTCTCCGCATCGCGTAGCCGGGGGCGAGCAGGAGGCGCCTGTCGCAGCAGAGCCGAGTCCACAACGGGCACGGCAGCCTCGAGGAGCCGGGGAGCCCGCGGGCCTTCTCCCCTGCTGCCCGGAGCGCTCTGGGGCCGGTTCCCCACCTGCCGGGCTCTCCGCTTGCTATGGGACCTGGAGGCTGCCTTTGTGGAGGTGATGTGGGGCCTGTCGACTTGCCGGAGCCTCCGCCCGGGGATTGCCGGGCTGTCCGGAGGCGTCCGTGCTCGGCGTGGGGAGCTCGCCCAGATTTCGGGTTTATTTCAAGTGACATGTGGTGGAGCTAACCTGGCTATGCTGTACAGTGGCAGAAAAGAGCCATTCCCATAGAGAGCTGGCAAATGTTTCTGGAATGAGGAATTTGGTCGAGCATAGGGCTATTGCTGGCGTGTATTTATTCCCTTCTCTTTTCAGCCTTTGCGGCCCTGTTTATGCTTGCCTATACAAAATCATATTTCAAGGAAAAAAGGAAAATTGGCAAAAATGAGCCCTCGAAGGCAGGGCGGGAGCGGGGCTGGCGGCTGCTGTACGTGTCGCCTGCTCCCAAGTCTTGCTTTTCCCTTCCAATGAAAATGAACATTTTGGTGGGAGTTGGAGGCAGGGGAACAGAGGTCACTTTGTCTGCTGCTCTGCTTCCCAAGGAAACCGTGCTTGGTGGACTTTTCCTGCCATAGCTCTTTGCCTTACAGAGAGCCCAAAAGTATCTCCCTTTCATAAATCCGGCTGCTGAGAGATGTTCTGTTTGCATATTTCTCATTTCAGTTTGACGCCCTGACACAAGTGCGCAGTGTTTGGGCTTATAAGCGAGGGAAAACGAGGTGATCGAAACTCAGGCTTTGAATTTCGTGACCGGTTTTGATGCCAGCTGTGGATTGCAGGAGCCGAGCGGGCAGATCCGGTCGTACACTCGAATGTGTGAATGGGACTTGGCTTTCCTGAGTGAACCATCACCCACCCGCTCATCATCTGCTTGAGCGGAGAGTATCCCTCCCTCTAAGGAGGAAGCGATCACGTTTCCGAGCCGGGGGTGCCGGGTGAGCCCCAAGCCCTCGCTCCGGGGGCTGCCTTCCCCGACGGTGGCAGTGCTCCCCCCTCGCTGCCCGGGGAGGCCGGGCGGAGATGCGGGCGGGGGGCTGCGCGCCGTGGGGCTCCGCTCCGGGCTCCGGCGGTGGGCAGGCGCCTGCCCGGGCGGCGCGGCCCCAGGTGATCCGCCGCACCACCTACGTGTATCTCACATCGCCTGCTGAAAGGATGAGACTTAAAACCGGCTATATTTGTACAAACGGCGTGCTCGCCTCCCCGTGCTGGGAGGGCTCTTTGGAGAGATCTTAGGAGCCTTTCCGAGGGGCTGATATAGATATAAGGACATTTCTACATCGCGTCACGTGACATAATTACCACTAGAATCAATCAAGATGAATTGCACGTCAGCACACGGTGGGGATTTTTTCTTAGTTGATCCTGTCCAAACCCTCTTGTGCAATAGATGGATCTTGTTCAATGCATTGAAGCCTCCTGGTTGCTTGCAATCGCAAAAAGGAAGACATGACTGAGTTTGACGATTGCAGTCACGGCACATCCAATATGTATCTGCCAGGGTGCGCTTATTACGTCTCACCCTCAGATTTCTCGACGAAACCCTCTTTTTTGTCTCAATCGTCATCCTGTCAAATGACTTTTCCTTATTCTTCTAATTTACCTCATGTTCAACCTGTGCGTGAAGTAGCATTCAGGGAATACGGATTAGAGCGCAGCAAATGGCAGTATAGGGGCAGTTATGCTCCTTATTACTCAGCTGAAGAGGTGATGCACAGAGACTTTCTGCAGCCTGCGAACAGAAGGACGGAAATGTTGTTCAAAACGGACCCTGTCTGCGGCCACCACGGACCGTCTCCTGCCGCCTCCAACTTCTACAGCTCGGTGGGGAGGAACGGCATCCTGCCGCAAGGCTTCGACCAGTTTTACGAGACAGCCCCCGGACCCCCGTACCAGCAGCACTCCGAGAGCGAGGGGGACGCGGAGAAGGGCGACTTGAAAGCCCAGAACAGCACTTGCAGTAAAACACCTTCCAGCCAGGAGAAGAAAGTGACACCAGCAAACAGCGCCGATTCCCCTTCTGGTGAGGCTGTTGCAGAGAAGAGCAACAGTTCAGGTAGGTATCAGTAGTAAATTGGGGGCAAGAGTACAAGGCCAACACTTTGTCAAGCCGCATTTTATGTGCAATTTTATAAGCATCCAAAGGATTTTATATATCCTATAAGATTTCCTTTACCGTTGTAAAGCGTGTTTACGATAGGAAACCAATTTAGGTGGGCTTAAGGTATTCTTGGAAGAGGATATTAATTGTTATTAAATTGTTGATTTGTCGGGGGGAGATGGAGAGATTTCACAGGTAGTGCTCAGAGCTGCCTTCGGCTCAGAGCTTAAGATCTTCGTTTGTTTGGGGCGGGGGGTGTGTGTGAGAGGAGTTTGAGAAACTTGGAATTTTTCCAGCCCATTTAAATATCTCCCTGTATTGCTCGAAGAGCTCTCTTTTAAGGAGAAGTTGGGAAATATTAGCTTTTTTTGCTAAGTCACCCGGAGATTATAAGCGTCAGGAATATTTTTTGAAGTGCTAGAGGGCTGCTTTCCAGGCAATGGGATATTATCAAAGTCTCTGATCAAATCCTAGCTGAGCATGTTCGTAGCAACAGCGTAAATCAGATTCTTCTCTCTTGAATTTCAGCAATTCCCCAGAGATCAAGGAAAAAGAGGTGCCCCTATACCAAATATCAGATAAGAGAACTGGAACGGGAATTTTTCTTCAACGTGTACATAAACAAAGAGAAGAGACTGCAGCTGTCCAGAATGCTCAACCTCACTGACCGGCAAGTTAAAATCTGGTTCCAGAATCGAAGGATGAAAGAAAAGAAACTGAACAGAGATCGACTCCAATATTTCACTGGGAATCCCTTGTTTTGAAAAAAAAAAAAAAAAGAAAAAAGAAAAAAAGGGGGGAAAAAGGAAAAAGAAAAAAAAGAAAAAATTTAAAAGTAAAAGAGAGCAAGAGAATAGGAAGAAAGAAGAAAAACAAAGAATATCTCGGTCTCTCTGACCTACCATCTGAATGCAAAAGTTAATTTGTTTACTTGACACATCCACCCTGCGGAACTCAAAGTTTCATTTTCATGTGCAACTCCCCACGCTGAATGGCCACTGGAGATTTCGGGGCTTGGCGGAGCAGATTCCTGATAAGGGGAAACTAGGGTAAATCCAGCTGTCCACTCTCGAGTGTTTTTCGCCAAAGGTGCTTTTTTTCCCTCTCCCACAGTACCAGCAATGGACCTGCAGTGTGTCTGGTAGTTGTTGCTTACAATTCATTGAGTTCGGGGGGGGCTCTGTTGTTGCTTTTGAGCTAGGATAACACTTTCGTCCCTTTAAGTGAATGCGGTTTATTTAAGAGATGGTAAATGTACGCTCGCTATATATAAAATATATATATATATGTTTCTATTGTCATCCAAAAGCATGGGCCACTGTTTTTTTCATGTGAATAAATGGTTTCTAGCAAAGTTAAGGTTATAGCTTCCGTGCACTGTATGGGTTTCCATCTCCAAAGGATCCTAGCATTTTCCGGGCTAGAGCCAAGTTCAGTTAAATAATAACATGAGGAAGCCTAGCCGGGTTATTTAAAACGCATTTTAATTAAGTAATAGTACAGATGCCTAATTCTCCCTTTGTAGGTATGCGTACCTTCCCCGTTCGCTGTGAGACAGAGCCAACATGGCTGTCTGCAGACCATCACTTCTGATGGTGCTACCATTACTATAAACAACGAAAAAGGCTTTTTGTTTAACTGGTCAATCCCCAACGTCAATGACTGTTTACTTGTTAGTGAAGAGCAAGGCAGAAAGACCGAGGGCTCCGAGAGAGTCAGACAAGAGGGAGCTATAAACAATTGGCACTAGTTGGGGAGGAAAAAAAAAAAAAAAAAGGAAGAAAAAAAAAAAAGGAAAAAACCACCCCAAACCAAAACCGCAAAACCACCCCCAACACTTTGGAAGCAGAGGGGTGGTTCTCTTAGATCTGATTGCCGGCCAGGGCGAGCGGAGCGCGGCGCTGGCGGGAGCTAAGCTCAGCCCGCTGCCGAACGCGGCGGGCCCCGCCGGGGGCCGGCACCCGGAGGAGATCCGCTCCTCTCCTCGCCGCTTTATCTTGCGTGACCTGGCTGGGCTGTTTACAAAACCTTGAACTGTCTAGACAACACCATAAAACCCGAGGTTCTAAACAGCTTAATTGGGTTATATTATACACCTTCTGGTGGGTGAAAAAGAGATTTCCGCAATGTGCAATAAAGGCGACGAGTGAGAAAAGAATTTGCCTTTTTTGAATAGGACGAGGTGGCTCTCGCTACGCTCGCAGGCAGGGAAGGCAAAAGTGCCAACTAAGTCAGGAAAAGACCGAGAATTCAAAAAATAGAGAAATAGAAGAGGAGGGAGGCATGACTAAAAAAAATTTTTTTAAAACACTTTAGCAAGAAAAACATAAGTGTATGCCTTTGAACTTCCAAAATGTCAAGGTCATCACCTTTAACCTTTCTGAATAATTAGGCGCCTTAAGGTTCCTCTGTTATTTTCAACCACCACCCACTCTCTCTCTGTCTCACTCTCTCCCTCCCTCCCTCGCCCTCTCTCACACACATGCACAGCCATACACACACTTTTTACCGCATAGCTGGCCATATCAGCAAATGCATCATAATGCAAAGAAAATCCCGGCTGGGTCGAGGTGAGCTCTCGGCGTCTTGCAGTGAGCGTACCCTGCTCCAATCCCTGCCAGCTGGAGCACGGGGGGGTCCTCACTTCCCTCCCTTTCTCTTCCGTGCCTTGGGAATTCGACCCAAATTTTTTTTTCTTTTTTTAGTTCATAAGAAAAAAAAAGGGGGGGGTTTGCTTAGAAGAAAATTTTAAAAATTTGTCGTAATTTAGGAGAAAGACGGTATTTCTATGCAGTTTCCCCACAAAGCCCATTAACTAGAAATGCACAAAGTCGCGGGGAATTCCTCACAGCATTTTGCCTGACCTCATAGCAAAATACTCGCGTGTCTCCCGGTCCTTAATCCACAGGGCGAGAACGACCCGTTTGATTTTCTCTTCCCTGCAGTGCTTTAACACTCTGTCTCAGAGTATTAATACGGCTTCAAATTGCTAAGACACGGCAAAAGCGGGGCACGGAAACCGAAATACCGTAGCACTAATCTTGCATAAATGCTCAATGATAGCGGTGTTAAGTTTCTATTTGAAAAGAAAGGAAGAAACCCATGACTGAGAGCAAACTGAGCTGAGGAGAAAGACCTGGAGAGAAAATTCCCGGTGTCTGGCGGGCAGCGGCCACAGGAGGGCGCGCCCAGGCGCTGCAATGCCGCAGCCTCTGGTGCTCCAGTCTCTTTTCCCCCTAATAATAATTCCACTGCTAATAAAATATCTAATATATAAGTAACGATAAGATTTCAGGGCCTTCCAAATGAGAAAATAAAGCATCAAAAAGATTTATTAAACAAATAACCCATAACCGTGACGTGCCGGAGAAATATGCCACTTTAAAAGAAATTTTTTTTGGTCGTAATCTTTTATAATGCATCCGAGCTTTTTAAAAAGTGCCATAATTTTAAGAAAGAAAAAACTCAAACCCCAAAGATATTCAGAATTCGTTCCCTAGAACGAAAATCTATCTACTCCTTTAAGGACAGCCTTAACGCGGGTGAAAAAAAAAAAGTAGTAGAAAAAAACGTGCATTTCCACAATTTATCTTCGATTCTTATTCCAGGATTTTCTTAAATAAACCTCTAGGTACAGAAAACATAATGTTAAAAACGTATTTTATTTAAAGGCGAGATTAATGTTAGCTCCTGAGAATGCTTATTTTTTAAAAGAAAGAGAGAGAGACTAAAGAGGAAAGGAGATATTTTTAATATCCTAACATCACCTTGCCAAGGCATTGCTGAATGAAGTCCCTCTCTTTAAAAGTCCTATGGAGATCTATTAAAATGAAAGTAGAGATTACAGAATTAAAGTGAATCTTATGAATTTCCTGGAAGTTCTCCAGCAACCGAACATGTTCTGTCTTTCTGAGATTTTTTTTATTTGGTGGGTTTGTTTTTTTTTTTCCTTCCAGTGTACACTTCTGGTCAGAACCTGAGGAAAGAAAGGGTTTCGCTGCTTTCTGCTTATTTTCAGAATTCATCGAAATCTATTTCGTGCTGGCTTAGCCATATTCTGCATTTTTAAAAGCCCAGTCTCTCGTGAACGCATTTGTTGGCACTTCGTCTGCTGGATTGTTGGTGTGTGGTTTTGGTTTTTTTTTTTTTTTTTTTTAGAAGTTCATTGTTAACACTTTCCTAGAAATAGCCTTTCCGTCGGTAATAAAACGGCATTGTACAATCCAAAATCCTTGAGATCCTTGACGCCAGAGGTAGCCTTTGCAGGCAGAGCCGTATCCCGGAGGAAAATGCCCTGGTCTCTCGGTGGACATACACTCTCCAAGGAGGAAATGTTGAGCGAAGTTTTCGTGTTTGTTTTTCTTGGCATGAGAGGGCTCCTTGCTAGAGCCCACACCAACCCCGAGCCCATTAGGCTTCATACGAAGTGCTTTAACCCCCTCCCAATTACAGTGAGGCCGAACTCAGCGAATGTGAACGGGTGATGGGAGCCAGGGTGTGCTGTTAATTTTGAAAAATTATATCTATACACCAGAACACGGAAATGCCGCTTTCTTCCTTTTTGAACCATTGTGTAAATGTGATGATTCTGTGCGAGTCTGTAACCTCTTCTATTTTTCCTTTTTACCCCTTTCTCAGTTAAATTCCTCTAGATAGAAAAGATTGTGAGCTATTTCCAAATGTCTTTGGGCTTGTCCTTTACATAGAACGAAAAGGGCATTTGCTTATTTTCTGATTAAAATATAAATGCGGCAGGAATCTGCCGGAAGATAAATGTCCAGCACAAATACCGAGGCTGAGGGCTGCACCGGCCACCAATATACACGCTAAAATCTCATCAACTCATGCACTTTTGTGTCCACAGAAATATGGAAATACAATAGGAGAAGAGCTGGGGCTTCGGGCGAAGCTGAGTGTACGGTCAGTGCTACTGTGCGATCCTTACGCTCAAAAATAACACCTTTGAAGAAAACACCAGCGTGCTATTTTGTTTATTTTATAGGCTTTCATATTTAGGAAAAGGCATAGCGTCATTAGTATGTCGTGTCCGTCCCCTAACCTCGGTCAAAAAAAATCTAGAGGATCTGAGCCCTCAGCCCAGACGCCGACTCTTTCTATGAAAATATGGCACATAGAAATCCGGGCAATGTGACAGTTGCTTTATTAAAAGAAGAAAGGACACAATATTGTAGCCAATTTTTTTTTCTTAAATAAAACTATTCTTCAATGTCCCTGCAATATAACAGCATGGCATAAAATATACAGTCTGTGCGTTTAAAGATACCCTAAATAAAATGCTGAAATCGAGTAAATCAAAGGAAATTTACTAAAAGCTTCCTGGGTTCCAGACTATTTTTAAAATAAGACATTTCTTGCAATACCTTCGTTACTGAAGGCATCTGCAAAATATCTAGCTTCTTTCGTACCCCTCTCCCATCCCCCTCACATAATGAGACACAAACACAGCAAATTGCAACTATGAGAATGCTCGGCACAGCCGAGACAAAAACATAATCATATCACCAGTAATAAGGTTCAGGGAGATAAGGCAGTGAAAATTAAGCCCTGCTGCCACGTCTGGTAACCTCCAGTTTTTAGCCCTGACATTTGCTAGAGGAGAAAACTGTAATGTCCACCTATGCTTTATTACAAACAGTAATTTACATCTGCATGGACCCATTGGTTGGGGCATTTTTTCACCCTCGTTCGGAAAAATATGGGGCTCTGAGAGCAAAACCTTTATATTAATGTAGATTGTATATCTCATTTATTGCACAATATTGATTTATTTATTAATGTTAATTACTTTATTCCATTTTAATATGATTTAAAACAATAGTGACATTAAATGCCCAGAGCCTAAGTCCCCAGTTCCCCAGTGGCTCTCGCATGTTTATTCAACTTCTATCTACATCAAACTTAAACTTTCTACTGTTCATTTTCGATAAAAAATTGCTGCCCGTTTTAAAACCCCTCATGATTTACCGTGAGCGAAGGGTCTTACGGAGCCGTTTGCCAGTCCTGAACGCAGTATTTAAATTATTATAATCACAACAGTCATCTGAGTTTCCCTGTAGTGACATGCATGAAATTAATATTTTCAATTACAAAAAATCAAAGAGCCCTCATGTCTAATCAGGAGCCCAGAATTCAGCTCCTCCAGCAGCAGCAGCAGCAGCAGCAACAGCAGCAGCAGCAGCAGCAGCGAGGCCGGCGTGGAAAGGAGCTCAGCATTTGCTTATTGTTTTAACTTTACTGTTGGGCAAATCCCGCCGCAAACCTCTGGGCTGATACTTTCAGCTGGGATATTTCTAGGACCCCTTTTCTTACAGTGTAAATAAAGATTATGAAAGAACCATTTGATGGGCATAAAATTCCTGATTAGATTTAATAGTCAAGTCTTAAACTGCGTCAAGAAAAATAGTATTTTGTTTCTTTAAACTCTGTGGGTTGTCCAGGCTGTTGTTGAAGAGGAGGAAATTGCTAGAAGGCGAGAGGGGGGGACGCGGCGCTCGGAGGGAGCGTCGTGGGCTCCGCCGCGGCTTCTTCCCCGGCGCAGGCGAGTCTTAGCCATGGCTCTGATCATGATCTTACGTGGCCACCGCGCCGCAGCGCCCGCTGCTCGGCTCAGCCCGCGGCGCCGGCCAAGCGTGCCCGGGGAGGGCAGGGGCTGCGCCAGGCGCAGGGGATGCTGCCGAAAGAGCCTGCGAGCAGCGAATATTACGAAGGTAATATTTAAACTCTCCGGCAACCCAGGAGCTGGAGACTGCAGCTATAAAAGACACTGGCTCTTAACCTGACAATGATGTTGTATTTGAACAGCTGCGATAAGGTTTTAAAAGGTCTGTCTCATTGCCACCGCGAAATTTTAAATAGGGTTATTGTTTCCAGCAGTGTAAAGCGTACGGTAAAGTACAAAAACATCCAAATGCCAGGAAACAGAGGAAAATTCAAATCCGCGCTGGTGGAAAACGCATGTTTGTAAGTGTGCGAAAGACGCATTTAAATTTTTTTTTTATCCTTTCACCTTCTGCCTGCTCTTGGGGATCTGAAAGGGTGTTTTGATGGTAGAAAGGCCCAAAATAAACAGGCGAATGAATCCGAAACAAAAATTATCAACAAGTTCACTTGATGAGGGTCCTTGACAACACTAATCCGGATAAGAAATACTCCAGTTTTGGGAAAAAAAAAAAAAAAAAAAAAAAAAAAAAAAGAGAGAGAGAGAGAGAGAATGGAAAGTAAAACGATAAAGAGTAATAAACAGTTTCTACCGCCACTATTTAAAACGTAGTAGCTGCGGGTGCAAATACGGGTAAGAAGTGGGAGGAAAAACAATAAAACACGTTTCAAATGTTGGGACGGAAAACTCTGATCTGCCATGTAGACAGTTACTGTTGCCTTCTGTTGGTTGCTTTCTTTGCTGTTTGTTTGCTTTATAATACAGATGCATTTATCATTCTTAAAAAAAAAAAAAAGAAAAAGTTGCTTAAAGGAGTTAAAGGACTTGCAGTGAGGATATGAGTTTCTGCATGTTTTTTAATGAGCAATACTACAGAAGGAGAAATTACCTTTTGGATGCTTTCGGTTTGCAGGGCAAGTGAAAAACCCACTTTTTTTTTTTTTTTTCCTCTCTCCCAGGCGGTCGGGAGAGAGCATTGTAAAATAATTTTAGGAATGTAGCTTCCCTATAAAATTCGAGTTATGACAAAAGTCCACCTTTTAATATTTGACGATTTGTGTTAAAACAAAAATTGACCTTCTCGGTTAGCAGCTAGGAAAAAAATCAATAGTATAATTTTCAATAATTCATAACGCGAACGCCATTATGCTAAATCTTAACTATTAATCTTATCCTTTACAAAGTCTCGATTGATTTGTTAATAAAATATCTTCCCGTGCGCGGCAACAGAGGGTATAACTCTTGAAAAAGCTTCAGAAGCAAGAAAATTACCGAGTAGCCCGAGAATGTAGATGAGGGTTTTATTGATCGCCCCTGATTCTCCTTAATACGCATTAATAAATCCCGCAACCTTTTGTCCCCGCACTTGTCAGCGGCGGGGCTTTTACAGGAGCCATGGCGGGCAGGCGCGGTTTTGCGCCCGCCGCGCCGCCCCGGGGGTTCCGCGGGCGCGGAGGTTGCGCGGCGCGGCGGGGCGCGGGCCGGGCCGGTGCCGCAGCGCGGGCGGCGGGCGCGGTGCGGTGCCGGCGCGGCGGCGCAGGGGGCGCTGTTGACCGCGGCGGGGCGCGGCGGGGCGGCGCGGCGGGGCGCGTCAGCGGCGGGGCGGCGGAGCGCGGGGCGGCGGGCGCTGCCATTGGCCCGCCTGTCATGTGGTCGCGCGGAGGCATCCGCAATTACACGGGAATGTTTTCCTAGAGATGTCAGCCTACAAAGGACACAATCTCTCTTCCTCAAATTCCGCCCCAAAATGTCCTTTCCCAACAGCTCTCCTGCCGCTAATACTTTTTTAGTAGATTCTCTCATCAGTGCGTGCAGGAGTGACAGTTTCTACTCCAACAGCGCCAGCATGTATATGCCACCTAGCACAGACATTGGGACGTATGGGATGCAAACCTGTGGACTCCTTCCGTCTCTGGCTAAGAGAGAAGTTAATCACCAAAATATGGGTATGAATGTACATCCTTATATACCTCAAGTAGACACTTGGACAGACCCGAACAGATCTTGTCGAATAGAGCAACCTGTTACACAGCAGGTCCCCACTTGTTCCTTCACTACAAATATTAAAGAAGAAAGCAATTGCTGCATGTATTCCGATAAGAGATCCAAACTCATTTCTGCAGACGTCCCTTCCTACCAGAGGCTGGTGTCTGAATCATGCCCCATTGAGAACCCCGAGGTTCCTGTCCCAGGATATTTTAGACTGAGCCAGACCTACGCCACTGGGAAAACCCAAGAGTACAATAATAGCCCTGAAACGAGTTCAACTGTAATGTTACAGTTAAACCCTCGCGGCAGCTCCAAACCGCAGATATCTGCTCAACTTCAGCTGGAAAAGAAAATGAATGAAAACCCGAACAACCAAGACAGCACCGCTAAAGTCTCTCAAGTGGAAAGTCCCGAGCCCAAGTCCACGTTGCAAGAGGAGCGGAGCTGTCTGCCCGAAGGCTCCGTGTCCAGCCCAGAAGTCCAGGAGAAGGAGAGTAAAGGTCTGTATTACCGAGTTTAAGCCGTGCCGTGGTGTAACTCCAACACGCCAGCGCCATAAAGCACGCTCGAATATACTAACGAGCATCACAGCCATCACATTTAATGCTAAGGAGTATCGGGCTGCAGGTGCTGTCTCTCTGAAGATTTTGGCAGGCAAAAATGCTACACAAAACGGTCCAAAGATTTTCCGTAGAGATCTGCCTCTCCCGTGCACGCAGACAGTCTCTGTGATGCGGGGAATATAGCCGTGTGCTCTGTAATGCGCTGCAGCAGCCAAAAGCAGCCCCATACCTCTAAAAAAAGCAGGTCCGGAGGTTGTAAAATACGAGCAGCTCAACTTTTCTCTCGTAGTATTTCGCCTTTTTTTTTTTATTTATTTATTTATTTATTTTCCACTGAGCCTTACTGCGGTTTGATTGCATTTAGAGTTAATTACGATCCTCTTAAAATAGTTGAGGAATAGGTGCTACCAGGCTGGGTAAAGTTGGAAAGAAATGCACAATGAAAACAGCAGCCCGCTATCTCCCTGGTCCAAGGGTTGAATATTTCAATGTGATGCTTTAGATAACCTTGGGTTGGTCTCCTAAAGTGCACCAGTATTTTGAAATGCTTTTGAAAGCTAAAAGTGGTAGCACACTGATTTTATTTTCCCTTCTAAAGTGCACTAACGCCTTTCTTTCAAACGGCGTGTATCGAAGAATCCCAAAACGAGAAATTTTCTCTTATCAAAATGTACTTTGCAACCTCTAGGTCGATTTTTACCCTCTGTGTGCATTGAGAATTTCTTTATCTGAATTATATTTAGTAGCCCAGGTCTAGCTTGATGTGGGGTAGATTTCTTTCTGGTGGGGAAAAGAAAACATAAAAGGAAAATGAAAAAAATTCCAAGACAGGGGGTCGTAATTTCTTGTATATCATTTTGTCTGGGAAATGTCTATATCTGTTTATAGGTGTTCTTGTGTGATTCAGCTGATGTGTGTGGGGATGCTGCTTCAAAATACAGTGTGACATTGTTTTGTAATTGGAATATTTTCGTGGCAATTGTCGTGGGAGCCCGAGTCGGCCATGGCGAGGCTAGACCCGTTAAGATGCGTCCATGGGGCGGATGGCAGGTTAAATATTGTTGAAATGTTAAACGCCGGCCGAAAACTTGAAAGACCCTTACTGGCAGGAGCAGGAGAGCGGGGTGGCCGCAGGGCAGGGTGCCGTGCTGGGGACAGGCGAGCCCAGCCTGGCAGCATGTCCCCTCACTGAGCCCACACCTCACCCGAGCGGTGTTTAATGCCCACATCCACCATATCTGCCAGACACTGCAGAGGAGGGGTCATGGCCAAGGGTACACTCTAACAGTCTGAGGTATTTTGATTTTTTGTTTTCTTCTTCTTTGATTTTGATAGAGGAAATCAAGTCTGATACTCCAACAAGCAATTGGCTAACTGCAAAGAGTGGCAGAAAGAAGAGGTGTCCTTATACTAAACACCAAACACTGGAATTAGAGAAAGAGTTCTTATTCAATATGTATCTCACTCGAGAGCGCCGTCTAGAGATCAGTAAGAGCGTAAACCTCACTGACAGGCAGGTCAAGATTTGGTTTCAAAACCGCAGAATGAAGCTCAAGAAGATGAGCAGGGAGAATCGAATCCGGGAACTGACCGCTAATCTGACCTTCTCTTAAACCCTAACCCCGGGGGGGGCACCAGTGAGGAATGGGCACAGCACCGCCACTTGATAAAGGCAGGAGAGACTCTGGCAAAACCCGGCATTTTCCAGTTTTGTTTTGTTTTGTTTTCTGATAGAATGTGACTCTTCGTCCTTCTTTTAGCGCTGCAAGTGAATATGTATTACTATGATGAGTATATATAAAACCTAGCACGTGTAATTTATTTTTGTTCTCATCGTAATGCAGGGTAACTATTATTGAATATTATCATTTGGTCTTAACTTATTGGAACTGTCGAACATCCAAGCAATGTGACTTTTTCATGTTTTTACTAACAAAATGGTATTTATGTGGGGCTGTTACACGGGCCATAACATTTTGACTACATTCAATACTTTCAGAAAAAGAGCGGGGGGAAACTGTGGGGGCGGGGGGAAAGAGAAGCACATTATAATGTAACTATCCTCGCAAATGAACTTAGAGATTGTCCTTCGTAAAATGGAATATCTCCTTCTTCTCCATTGTAGACATTTCCTTGTGGTGCATATGTGGAATAGTAGTCGTTCAGCAGCAAATTGTCCTTCTTGTGCATGTTCTGTTTGCATGTATAATGCAATAAACTCTGTAAACTACTGCGGTTCCTTTGGTTTTCTACAACTGTTTAAAGCACGGATGCAGGTTGGTCTCCTGATCTTTCTCTATCAGCAACTTTTTGGACTGGTGTGCCTTTTTTACCATATTCTGGTCTTTGTGTGTGTCTGCCTGGCATTCTTTCTTTTCCTCCATTTTTTTCCCCTTCCCTTTTTTTTTTTTTTTTTTTCCTAAGGGGTGGGGTGGAGACTGGGCCGGGAAATGATGTAAACCTAATTAATTTATAAATGTGTCTGTAAACAATTGATTAATTGATAAAATGTTGTGTGCTGTTCACAGTCTGACAAACTGAATGCAAAAAATCCCAAAAAACAAACCAAAACGAAAAAAAATCAAAACCAAACCAAACCAAACCAAAAAAAAAAAAAAAAAAAAAAAAAAAAAAAGAGAGAGAGAGAGACCGGATAAAATAAGTTGTAAAATATTATGACCTAAACTGGACATCCTCATCCAATCAACTCGTACAACTCGTAAATGGTAAGTGATAAAAATATCTTTCTACTACAAGCTGTCAGGAATATGTGTGTCATTTTATTTGACGTTCGTACGTTGATTTAAAAAATATCACTCACTGTGTGCTTACAATGTGCAGGCTTCGATTTCTGTCTTTGCTCGCTAAAAAAAAAAAGAAGGAAAAAACAACAAAAACCCTCCATAATAAATGCAAAGCTGGTTATAAGT
Organism: Corvus moneduloides; assembly: GCF_009650955.1. Taxonomy (NCBI): domain Eukaryota; kingdom Metazoa; phylum Chordata; class Aves; order Passeriformes; family Corvidae; genus Corvus; species Corvus moneduloides. The sequence goes on along the minus strand of NC_045482.1, from coordinate 17,205,722 downwards.
AAACGTTAAGGAGCTAGGTTTTCGGTCGGCTCAACAGCTTTCAAAAGACCGTGGATGGAAAAAATATTCTTTCCAAATATTCCCAGCATCTGGCGAGATTGGCTTTTTTTGAGCAGAAACCCTCCCAGGCGTGCTTACAAAAGTACACCAGCCTCTTCAGACCTACTTTTGTCACCCTGCATCGTTTCTGTTTGCTCAGAGATCGTTTTATTTCGCGCAATTCCATTTTAGTAGCACACATCCAGCTAATGACGTTCACGACTCTTAACCCTTTCTGTACACAGCTGAAAAATGGTATTAGCAGGGCTCTGAGCTGGAAGCTGGGGAAAGGCATGTGTGCGTGAAAGCGGGTGAATGCCCGTGTGAGCGCGTATACTAAGTAGAACTGCAAATAGCTTGCAAATGAACATGACTTCAAATTGAAGTGCAAATACTTGGGCATACTTTCACCTTCAAACGGTACTGGAAAAGTAGCGTGGCTACTGTTTGGGAAGGGAAACCAGCTTGCTCAAAATCAACGCCCATTTCTCCCCTAAGCTGTTTCTAAATCAAGAAATTAAACTCAAGATAGTGCCAATATTGTGCGACTTGGTGACAGATACTGCTCATAATGCTGTTGGTGGCATTCTGTTTGCTCTTTCGTCGCTGATATTTAATTTAAGCCAGTACTTCCTCATGTGCACATTTACTCATAGGGAAGAGGTTATATATTCTTCAAACCAAGGCATCATCATTTTGAAACTTCGTGAGCTGCAAGCACCTAGGTACTTCGTGCTTGTTCCCGTTTCAAAAACAAACAGCAAAACGATGCTCAAAAAAACCCCCCAACAAACCCACAAAAAAACCCAAACAAACAAGAAAAAAATACCAAAAAAACCCGAAAACCCCAAACCAACAAAAGAACCCCAACTCCTCAAATATTGCATACATTCGCACGGCCTTTTCTTTTCCTTTAAAGATACTCGCTACACCACCAAAGAAGTTTCGGCAGTGGGAAGTAAACAGCTGGCTCCATACCAAGTGTTTAACGTATATAAAAAAGGAGGCTCACTCTAATCTGCCTGCTTCACCAATTTATATCTGTTTGAAGCGAGGGACAATTCTTCACCATACCACAAACCCTGCCTTTAGAAAGCGATATAATGGAACTTAAAAAATCGCAGAAGAAAATGCTGAAGTCAAAAGACCAAAAAAAGTAAAAAGGGGGAAAAATAAGGTAAAGGCAAAGGGGGAAAAAAAAAAAAGAAAGAAAAAAAGGAAGAAAACAACCTAGGAGAGTAATAAATCATTAAATAAACAGGAATTTCAGTCCCTTCCTCATAACAGCCCGCGAGTAGGAAGTGTTTTCCCAGCGCTGCTGTCCGTGCCCCGGCGGGCTGTGCTGCGGGCTCGCCACTAACTCTCTGCGTTTCCTCCAGATCCCGACACAGCCACCGTCCCTCGCCCGGGGAAGCAGGCGTGGGCAGAAGACCATGGGTAATCCACTTTTCAATACTAACGGGGCATCGTTTCTCTCGGGCTAGAAAAACCAGGCCGGGAGGGAAGGGTGGGGAGGGAAGGCATGGAAAAGAAAGCAAAGTAGGCAAAAAATTTCACGTAGGCATTGAACGTGGCTCCCCCTGAACTAGGGGCGGAGGACACAGCTCTGCCGGCGAGCTGCAGGCAGCGACAGCCCCGTGCCCTCCGCGGGCCGGAGCCTGCACGGCCCCTGCCCGCGGCCGCCGCTGGCAGCTGCGGGGCCAGACGGCCTCCTCCGGGTTGCCTTTGCCCGCGTCCCTCCCGGGCCGCACTGGACACCTTAAGGGGGGCTCTGTTAGGGCTGTGTAGCCCCGAAGTTCTGCAGATAGAGGAGCATGTGTTCAGCCACACGTCAGTTGTGCTCAGAGACACAGGCTTTGCTGTTTCCATCCGTCCATTTTATTAGGGACACATTAATCTATAATCAAATACACCTCATAAAATTTTTATTGAAAGGCATAAAATCATTACAGAGGTCTTCCACCTGTTTTAAAACAATACAATGGGCATCTCTTTTTAAAAGTGTATCCTTTCCATGGAAACTTTCTGTCCGGGGGTGGGGGGAGCGGATAATAATACCCGCACATGCTCTGAAATATGGAAGTACCGCAATGTGCTTTTACTGTAACATTTTCCTGTTTTATGAGAAGTCGTTACAGTCCCAGCTTGCGATGGTTTGTTTTTACAGGCAAGAATCCCCCTTTCCCAGCGGGTTCCCTCAGCAGCTTGGAGTGTGATTAGCAAGCCAAGGCTGTTGGATTTATTTAAACACCCTGCCTCTCATTGAATAAGAAATGAATGGCAGAAATCACTCAAAGAAGGTGAAGAAATAGTCCGCACCCGCCGCGGCCGTGGGCTGCCAGCGCGGCCACGCCCGCCGCGCCCCGGGAAGGCAGGGCAGACAGGCGGGCAGCGAAGGCGGGCAGGGCGGGCGGGCGAGCAGGGCAGGAAGGCAAGCGAGGAGGGCAGGGGAGGGCAGGACGGGCAGGGCAGGACGGACAGGACGGGTGGGCAAGCGGGCAGCAGGGCAGGCAGGGCAGGCGGGCGGGTCGCCCCGGCGCGGTGCGGGGGCGCAGGCGGTGCGGCGCACCGTGCGGGGCCGTTGTTGATGATGATTTTTTTTTTTAATCACAGCAGCTCCAGTTTAGCGGATTGATTTACTCACAGTATTGGTAAATATGATCACGTGGGCTCCGCAACCAATGGTTGAGGGTTGCAGTCTGCAAAATACTACGATTGTTCTCCGGGAGGGTATCATATACAGTTAACAGTGTAACCTTTTATATGACTAAGAGGGGAGCCTAAAATGTCGTCTAGTGGCACCATAAGTAACTATTATGTCGATTCTCTCATAGGCCATGAAAGCGAAGAAGTTTATGGGAGTAGATTCGTCCAGGGAGGTCACAGTGCGACCTCCAGGCCATCAGGTGTTGCAGAGAGTTCAGATTTTTCCTCTTGTAGCTTTGCACCAAAATCTACCGTGTTTTCCACCTCCTGGTCCACTGTTCACCATCAGCCGTCTGCGGCAATGACCGGGATCTACCACCCCTATATGCACCAGCCCCACTTAGGGGCAGCCGACGCTGGCCGCTACGTGCGCTCCTGGATTGAGCCCTTCCCTGGCTTCCCGGGTGGCGGCGGCGGCGGAGGCAGCGGCAGCGGAGGCAGCAGCAGCGGCGGCTCCGTGTCCAGCTCCGGCTCCTCCAACGGGCGCCACTACGGAATAAAGCCGGAGACGGGAGCAGCCGCCTCCTCGTCTTCCTCCTCCTCTTCCTCCTCCTCCAAAAGGACTGAGTGCTCCTCGTCTCGGGAGTCCCAGGGGATCGGTGTGCCCGAGTACACGTGCAGCTCCTTCCTCCAGGAGCCCCGGGAGAAAGCGCCTGCCGGCAGCTCCAAGGACCCCGCCGCCTGCAGCCACAACCCCAGCCCGAACAGCGATCTGAAAGAGGAGAAACAGCAGCAACTTGACCCAAGTAAGTAAAAAAGAAAAAATAAAGAAAAAAAAAGAAAGAAAGAAGGACAAGAAAAAGAAAATAAATGAAAAAGGCAATCAAAACAAAATGGGGACTGGGGGAGACAGAGAGGAATAGAGACAGGAATCGGGGCAGAGAGAGAGGGAGAAAAAGAAAGAAAGAGAAGGAAATAGAGAAGGAAGGAAGGAAGGAAGGAAAGTAAGAAAGGAAGCAAGCAAGGAAGGAAGGAAGAAAGAGAGAGAGAGAAAGAAAGAAAGAAAGAAATTGCCCCTTTGATTTATTGCCGAAACCTGTAAGGCTCGAATGTGCAAAACTGATAGTTTTACTAACCTATAAAAACGTCTAGACGCCTACCCCAGCGCAAGCAGCAACAAGCACCCATAAAAGACTCCACATAACCACCTACCATCAAGACATCATTTGTACAGTAAACAGACTGGGGCATTAAGGCTTTTATGATAATTCCTCCAAAGTTGTGAAAACAGTCCATCCTTCGTTAAATTAATTTAACGACCTTTCTCTTCCCCCCCCCCCACCCCCCCCCTTCCCTGTATACCTCCCTTCTTCCAGATAACCCTGCAGCAAACTGGATCCACGCTCGTTCAACGAGGAAAAAGCGTTGTCCCTACACAAAGTATCAAACTCTGGAACTGGAAAAGGAATTTCTGTTTAACATGTACCTCACCCGAGACCGCCGTTACGAAGTAGCTAGGATTTTAAACCTCACAGAGAGACAGGTCAAAATCTGGTTTCAGAACAGAAGAATGAAAATGAAAAAGATGAACAAGGAGAAAGGCAATAAAGGAGACTAACGCTGGGGTAGAAACGCAGTTGGGGACTATTGATTTAGTTTTGCGTTTGGTTTTTTTTCGGGGGAGTGTGGGTTTTTTGTTGTTGGGGGTTGTTTTGGTTTTGGGTTGTGGCTGATTGAGTTTTTTTGGTTGTTTGGCTTTTTTTTTGTTTGGTTGCTGCTTTTTTTTTTTTTTTTTGTAGTTTGGTTTTAGTCTTCCTCTGCACCCTTAGCCCCCCACACATTCCTCCTCCTCCCACGCCGCTCCACCCCAGGGACTTTTAACAATTTTTTTTTTTTTTTAATAGAAGTGAAACGTGGTCTATGTCAGGTATTTCGGAAAATTTTGTCTTGCTCGACAACGTGTTTTTCAGAGTCTCTTGATACTCCCCTCCTCCTTCCCAGACCATTTAGATGACAATATTGTGAGTGCACGTTAGCTTTGGGAACTCTATCTGATGTTAAATGTTTGACATGTTTCTTAAAAGTGATGTAGACTAGATAGTTATTTTGCCAAAATAAAGGTAAGGAAATTAATTATAATTACGATAATAAAATATATATTAAATTACAGTCGCTTAAATCAATGGGGGTTGCTGTGCTGTCCACGATCTACTAAGAGGAAATCTTTCCCCAAACTTCTGCTTTCTAGGTCTGTATCCTTCGCAATAGATGCCACAGAGAGGCCACGAGCTACTTCCCCCCTCCCTTTAGTGCACTGTTAGGAGGTTGTCTCATCCTTGGAGCCGCTCGCCATAGGCCTAAGGCCTCCCGGTCCCCCGGCTAGCTGCCGTCCCTGCCCCCCGGTGACTGTTGTACTAATTAACCGCTCCGTGTCTCGAACTGCGGACCTGTTGTAATTGTTGTCAGTTATTACACAATAAAGTCTGCCGTGACCGAACGACAGCGCTGCGGTGAGAGGAGAAATCTGTGCGCCTCTCGCGATGTCCCCTGCGCAGCCGGCCCCGCCGCGCAGCCCCGCGCAGCTCCCGCGGAGCCCCCGCGGGCCGAGCGCGTCCGTGCCGGGGAGGCGGGAAAGGCCGGCCGAGCTGCCGGCCAGCAGCACCTCTGGCAGCTTCCCCTGCCTCGCCTGAGCGACGTTTGCTGACAGAGGTCAGTGCGGAGAGGCCGGGTCTGTGCGCCCGCCTCGCCGTCTGTACGTACCTCCGTACCGTGCCTGGGCCTCAGGTACTAGCTCTCTTTCAAACATCAGCGATCCCTTGGGATCATTTAGGAAGTATTTCCACACCGGTCCTCAGGAGCCAAGGAAACACAGTGATGCCCGTTAGGTTAAACATGTTTTTTAATCCTATTTTTATTTTTCCTGGTGGGTCGCTTCTAACCTCTGCTTTCTTTAACGGTGAGGCTGGAAGCTCTGTGGGGGGACACGGCTGCTGCCAAACGTTCGGCTTTGTTGGCGAGAGCTCATTTAGCAACTCTCCTCATGCCTTCTGCATTTATAAACACACATGACTTTATCAAGATAATTGAGATGAAGTTCATTGTAAAAAATGCTTTGTTTAAAGAGCAACCATTAAACTGAAGGACCCGTAAATATTTACGAGCAGTTCGGTTAATTCGAGATTAAGGGGAGAGCTGAGAGACCTGGTGTTTAATGTTTTTTACCTCTGTTTAAAAAAAAAAAAAAAAAGAAAAAAAAAAAGAAGAAGAAGAAAAGAAGGCAAAAGCATGCACTGCCAGGAAAAGGTGTTGCATTGCTTCCCATCCATTGTCGAGAAGATACCTATAATTCTTTTAAAACAGGAAGAACCGTGGTATAATAAAACCATTGAGATGGCTAGACGTCTGGACCTAATGAGTTTACGATATGCTATGGCACTTTTCTTTGAAAGCACCTTATTTTGATGTTTGTGTTTGTTAGGGGGGAAAAAGGCAAAAAAATGCAGACAAACTAGGTCTTAAAACCTTGGACTATAAATTTCAATATGTCAGCGTTGGGCCAAGGCAACAGACTCAAAAAGGACCTGAAGGTCATGAAACAGAGATTTTACAAAGTCCACTTATTTGTTGAAATGTATTTTATTGGATATTCTACTGCAGTGAATCCTAGGATGCCAGCCTCAATATTTTCGCAAATACCTATAGAGGGGGGTGATCTATAACAACCCATAAACAGTATTCTTGTACACAAAACTGCATTATGTTGATTCCAGTAGAGGCTCTGTTAAGAAATCTTCACCAAGCCCTCACCATCTTTTTAATATTTTATAGCAGGCAGATTGACACATTTTACCTTGTTAATTTTTTCCCTTTTGTTTACCTGTTTTTAATATTGCGTGCATTTATTTCAAAATGGCAGAAAGAAAACCAAACACCTCAATCGATGGAATGCAGTTCATCTATGGAAATTACTCTTAGTGTCAAACAGATTAATTTAACTCCTGCCCGTTGGTTGTGTTAATATATGTTTGCACATATGCACAGTCTCGTGCACACGCATTATACCGAATAATTCACAGGCATTATTATGAAGGAGGGGGTGAACAAAGATTCATCTTTACTTTCATTTATATAAATCAATCTATAAATACATAAAAGCACGGGCAAACAAAATAACATCTTCAATACAAAAATGTGTAACTCTGAAACTACCACACATGGAGATTTCGTGGTGTAATATGTGGGGAAACATGATCGAAAACGCGATAGCAGTCGTCTTCAAAGCTCAGGCGTCTTTCCTGGCTGCCATGTGTAAACGAGGCGCATTCTTTGTATGCAGTTAATTATAGCTCTGGCAAAAAAATAAAAGAGGGTCACCGAAATGTGCTAAGAAAATAGCACTGTAAACTTAACGGGGGGGAGGGGGAGTAAAAAAAAAAAAAAAAAAAAAGAAGAAAATAAAAAAGGAAGAAACCCGACCCCAAACCAGAAAGCAACGGGTGTATAGGTCAACACTGGCCCCGCCGCTATTCCGCAGTTTGAGTTTCTGGAGAGCCAGCGGCCGGCGGCGGGGCCGAAGGGCCGCGGGCAGCGCGGGCAGCGCGGAGCGGGGGGCGCTGCCTGCACTGCCACAGCGCACCGCCAGAGAGCGCCCGCGCTCCACCCTTGCGCGGCCGCCGCGCCCCGCTCTGCGCGCCCGCGGCCGGGGGCACCCGCGGTTCCGCCGCCGGCACCGCGGCCCCACGCGGGGGACGGCGCTGGCCCGTGGAATGAGCGCCCAGGCGGGATGCACAGGAGGAGGGGCGGGGGTGTCTGGCACGGATGTGGGAAGCAGCCACTGCCCCTCTGTGCCCCTCGGCAGGGTGAGGCAGTGTCTCTGTGCTGCCGCTCGCCCCCTGCCAGGCCCGGCCTCCTGCCTTCCTGCTGGTATCTGGCGAAGGGCTTTTGCTGCTGTCTGTCCATGTGTGTGTGCCCGAGCCTTTCCCGCCTCCCCCGCCTTTCCCTCGGCTGCACAGGGGTCCCTAAGCCTCCGCGAGTTCCTAAAGGCGTGCGCCACGGGCAGCGGGGCCCCTGCCCGGAGGAGGGTGTCATTGCTGGTACGGGGCCCGTCGGGGTGCTCACATGCGGGGCAGCCGGGCTGGTCAGCGAGACAAAGCGAGTTAATCGGCATGGAGGCGTCGGGGTGGTCGAAGAGTGGGGTGTGATGGGGAAGGAGTCTGAGATGCCTTTTATGTAACCACAACTATTTTTTTGTCAGTTCACATCAGACGATCACACGTGGCTCTGGCTGGGCCCATATTATATTTCACCTACATTTTTCGTCTCTCTCCAAAATAGGGCGGACTCGAACTCCTGAGGGTTTCTCTCCGAAAAGCTGATTCCCACTCCAGGACGAAGAGGGAAAGAGAGGACTGGAGACGACGCTTCTCGGGGCATGGGGGCCAGCGGGGGTGGCCGGCCCGAGCGGGGGCAGCGCCGAGCCTGCCGGGCAGTGCTTTTCTTCCTTCCTTCCTCCCGGAGAACAGGGCTCACTTATTTCGGACCGAGTCCCTGAGCGGTGCTAACCGTTCACCCACACATTTTTATTTTTTTCCCCCTCCCTCTCTTTGCCTCGGTAATGACGTCCACCAAGGGTGAAATGATGGAAAGTATATTCATAGGCATGATTTCCATTAAATATCAATTAACCTGGAGCCTCAGCCATGCGTGCACGGCGTCAAGGGTAAATGTGCATCTCATTTCCCAGCGATCGGCTCGCCTGGAAGGAAATGACCCGGAGGGCCCGTTGGCAAGGGGGCCCGGCCGCTGCACACTGCCGCCCTACGGGCACCCCACTGCTCTCGCCTACACCCTGGAGTCCCTGCGATGGGCATCGGCTCCCTCTGAGGGGCTCTGCCCTTGCCGGCCGGCGATGCAGGCCGCGCTCTGGGCAGTGAAGCCTGGGTGAGCCGGGCGGTGTCGCCCCGGGCAGCGCGCCCGCGGTTATCGCGCGGAATCTGCGCGGCCGCCTCGCCCCTGCACGGCGGGGGTTTCAGCAACTCCTGGCGAGCGCACACCGGAGGGGGGGAGCGGGGGTGCCGAGAACGGGGTGGATCTGGGCAGGGCTGGGCCGGGTTTTTTTCTTGCCCGAGGAGCGGCACATGTAAACTGAAGCCAAAAGTCCCCCCTGAGCTCATGAGCGTGTGTGTGTGTGTGTGCGTGCGTGCGCGGGCTGCTGTGTGCCTAATAGGAAATAGTAAAAGCAGTGAGGCAGGTCATTTTGGGAGCGATTATAATCCAGTCCTGGTCACCACATACACAGAGAGCAGGAGCGGGGAGCGCACGGGCCAGCGACGGCGGCGGCGGCATGAGCGCGGCGTAGAAGCACCGGCGGCGGCGGCGGCGACGGCGGCGGCGGCGGCGTGAGCAGCGCCCCGTGCCCCCGCCCGCCGCTGCCCCCTCCCCGATGAGCTCCTACTTTGTCAACCCGCTGTACTCCAAGTACAAGGTGGCGGCGGCCGCGGCGGCGGCGGCGGGGGAGGCCATCAATTCCCCGTACTACGACTGTCACTTCGCACCCGAGGTGAGCGGCCGACACGCCGCCGCCGCCGCCGCCGCTGCCGCCGCCGCTCTGCTCTACGGGAACGGCGCGGCCGCCGTCGGCTTCCCGCACCCCGCGCCCGGCGGGGCGGGGGGCGGCGGCGGCGCGGCCGCGGACTTTTACCACCCGGCCGGGGGGAGCCCCACGGCCGCCTACCAGCCACCTCCTCCTCCCCCCGCCGCGCCTCCGCCTCCTGCCCCCTGCAGCGGGGTTACCTGTCACGGGGAGCCCGCTAAATTTTACGGATACGATAACTTACAGAGACAGCAGATTTTTACGACACAGCAAGAGGCCGAGCTGGTACAATATCCTGACTGTAAATCGTCCAGTGCTAATATTGGCGAGGAACCAGACCACTTAAATCAGAGCTCGTCTCCTGCTCAAATGTTTCCCTGGATGAGACCACAAGGTTGGACGCAGTCAAAAATTTGCTTCCATCTCACGTCTGAATTTGAAACTTTCTTTTCCTCCTCCTGCTTCTTTCTCGCTGACTCTCGCTCCCTGCCTCTGTCTCCCCCACTCCCTACCTCTCTCACCGCGATTCCTATCACCGCGGTGGCTTGCGATAATAAAGGGATGCAGTAAGCAAACAGAAACCTCTGCAGCAGGCAGCTGCCAACCCAAGAGTAGCCTTTGAGACACGTCTCGGACTATGAGGTGCAGCTGACACGCTCGCCCGTCTCCCGTCGCCGCTGCCTGAACGGGAAGGGTGCAGGGTCGGGAGGGGGTGGTATACAAGATGATAAAGTGACCCCGTAACATCCTATGCTGAGAGACAACTGAGGCGCTTCGTGCATTTACTATCGCTGTGTTTCTCTCACTCATGTGTAAAGCTCTAGACTCCTCTCTGCCCTCTGCTTTCTCTCCCTGCGGTTCTGTGGGGCTTCTCTCGAGGGATTCCAGAGGGACCGGAGTCCTCGCTGCCTGGCTGTGCCTTGTTTTGAACGGCCACACCAATCTCCAAATCCCTATGTTTTTGTTTTCAACAGCAGCGCCGGGTAGGAGGAGAGGAAGACAAACATACAGCCGATTCCAGACTCTAGAGCTGGAAAAGGAATTCCTATTTAACCCCTATCTGACCAGGAAGAGAAGGATCGAGGTGTCCCACGCACTAGGACTCACCGAGAGGCAGGTAAAGATCTGGTTTCAGAACAGGAGGATGAAATGGAAAAAAGAGAACAACAAGGACAAATTCCCCGCTTCCAGACAGGAGGGAAAGGAAGGGGAGGCCAAAAAGGAAGCACATGATCTGGAAGAAGACAGAGCTGAAGGCCAGACGAATTAATTTTTGCCCCAAAAGTCTTCGTGAAAGTCAATCAAAAATAACCAGGGCTAAAGCCCGAGATCTTGGCTCATCTACCCCTGTACGTGATCTTGTCCTGGGACGAGTGACCCCATGTCCCTCCGTTTGACATTTCCCTGCTTCGGGTGCTTCACTTGTTTGTGCTTTTATTTTGTTTATAAGCGTATCCAGAATGATCTCTAGATTTAACATTTCATCTACTTATTTTTTTCAAATTTGATACAGAGTTTGTAGCAATAAATTTCTAATGATATATAAATATATATATATTTGCAATCTTAAAAGACGGTGATTGTGGGAAACGACATAAACTTCCTAATAATAGGTATCAATAAGCAAGACATTTAACAACGCTTTATTAATCAAGACAAGTGCACTTGTACTATTTTAATTCTTGTTCTTATCTTGTGGTGAATAAATTAAATAAATTTAATAATCTTGAAGAAAATATCTTAGAAATATATTTAACCTTCTTTTATAATATTTGATTAAAATAAACCGAATTTATTCAATTATAAAATGTATCGGCTTCCCGATATCTCTTTTGTAATCCACTCCTCAAGAACCTTCTGACTTTCCGCTGGTCTGGGCTAACTCTCCCCTGATCCTTACCCCCGTCTCTCCTCCGATGCTGGGTGTTTCTGAGGGGTCTGGGAATGGCACATTGCGTACAAAACCTGCTTTTGCTCCCTGCCACGAGTGCTGTGGGGCTGTGGTCCAAGCAGCGGCCAGCGGGGACTGCGGCCCCACCTGCGAGCTGAGTCCAGCCTACGGGCCGGCCCGGGGAGTTCCCGACGTTTGCGCCTCGGCCTTGCTTTCGCCTTTTCCTGCCCCCTACCCCGGGCTGAGGGGCGGCCGTGCAGGGGACCACTGCCGGCAAACACGGCCCTTTACCCTGGGGAGCCATTTGCTGCCAGCCCGGCTTGGAGGGAGACGAGCCCGGAGAGCATTCCGGCCCCACGCCATCCCCAAGGGCTGCTCCAACCGGTGCAGGGCCTCCAGCCCCGCCACGCAAACCACGGCCAAAACGGGCCCAGCCTCCCCCGAGGATGGCTGACAGGCAGAGAAATGCAAAGCTTTCGCGACCCTGCGTGGGGTTTCTCGAGGGCTGTAATTCCTAGGAGTCCCAAACCATGCATAGACCGAGAGAAGGATGTTTCTACCACTAAATATTATCATATGATGTGTTTCCCAGCGGAGGCTGCAGCTGGTGAAGACAGAATCTGCCTCACGGTTCCCGGAACCACGAGAGGAAAGGTCCGCTCTGATTAGCACAACAGTTTAATTTTTATCTCCATCTCCCCTCCCTACTCTTGCTCCCGCTCCGCGGTGGGGTCCTGCAGAGCGTGGTATCAAACAGGACGGCCGAGAGCAGTCCTTTTTAGGAGTAGCAGGCAGAGGGTCGAGGCATGAGGTATAAATCCCCACCAAGATTTCTACGTCATTTTTTCCCTGCCGGCTGACGCTCCCCCGAGTAATGGCTCCGTGAAGGAAATCGAATGGACGCGCCAGAAACTGCGACAAACACGACATATAAATCTATTATCTGCCCAGAAACGAGCGCGATCCCGACGAGGCCGGGGCTGAGCCGAGGCCTTGCTCGGAAAATCACAGCCAGGTTTTCGAGGAGGTGCCGGCCGCTGCTCTGTCAGCCCGCCGCTGGGCCCTTCTCTCGCATCCACCGCTTCACTCCCGGGAATACACCCAGCACGGCGAGAACCGCCATCCACGGGGATGGGCCTTGTAGGGCGGGTTTGGCTCATTTTGCTTCCCTTCCTCTTCCCCTCTCCCCACTACCGAGGCAGGCACGTTTCTACGGCTGCAAAGCGCCAGCTCTGGAGGGAGGCACGAGCAAGCGGAGCTATTGTTCTTGGTTTTATTTTAATCGCCTAGTTGGCTAAAGGTTGTAAACGAGGGGAAGCTGCAACAAAGCGGTGAAGTAAACATTTTTGCTGCATGGATTTGCATAAATACACGGGTATCCCTAGTGTCAAGGGAGGATGTGGGGCTGGTGGCTGCGCGTTTAAAGCAAGCCAGTGGCCCGACGCGCAAAACCCCCTCGCTTTCCAAAACAATACTCGTGCTAGTGGCACCGGCGTATTTGGTCTCCGGGCAGGAAAAGCCTCTTGCCTTTGCTGCGCTAGCGGCGGAGGCTGGACTCAACACGGTTCTGGCGGGCCTTGCTGCGGGGAAAGCCGTGCTGGTGCCGCCCGCTGCCATCCCGGGCTGCCCGCGAGGCGAAGGCACGTCGAAGACCTTCACACACCAGCGGAGCACTCCTTAGGCTAGTATTTGTCCGGAAAAGAGCTGCTGCGCTGCTGCGGTAGTTGTTTTTAATTACCAGACAAAGAGAATAAAATTAAAATATTCCTGAAGAAGTTTCCGTTAGCGTTGCTCTCCTAGGACCGACTGGGAACGCAGCCACGCAGGCAAAAACTGACTTCCCTGAGCGCACATGATTGGTGAAGGCCTAGTGGTAACTGGAATCGCCCCTGTCTTACTCATTAAGAAAAACAAAACGTCGCTGTAGTTGTTAAGGTATTTAGTACCGCAGCCTGGCATCTGAATCTCTCCCTCGGTCTTACTTGGAAACTTGCTAAGAAAAAAGAAAACCGAGTCAGAAATTGACCCATGCGGCCACCGAGACCCCTGTAAAACCGGAGGCATCGGACTTCTGGCAAGGAAAAGCCGTAGCTGCGAGGGTTGCAGCGGGAGCGGCAGCGAGAGGCCGCCTGAGACGGCCACAGAGGGATGTACCGCGCTTTTGGTTTCCGCGGAATTTCTCCGTTCCCTTGAGGAGCAGCTCAGCGCGGCCGTGAGTGCTGCAGAGACACCAAGAAAGTTGCCATTGCCTCCTCCGAGGCAATATTCAAAGGTGTGCAACTGCCTGAAGCAGCGTGCTAAAAAGATCCAACATCGATCCTACATCTTTAGGCGCGTTTACTTTTGTTAGCAGTTACAATCAGCACGGAGGTCAAGGATTGAGGGCTCTGGCTATTCCCTGAAACAAAACTTGAGCAAGAAACATCCACAGTACTCCGTCTCCGAGCCGAGTATTCCTTGTGGACACAGGCCCATTTAAAATTTTTTAGAATACTTTCTAGGAATCGGATTTTCCCTGTTGGTGCACCGGGAAGGTTTTATCGGGGGCGGAGGCAGCCTGTACTGGGCGCGGTGACGGTGCCCGGCGCAACCTGCGAGAACCGCACACTGCGGGGTGGGGAAGAGGCTCGGACTATTTTTATGTCGGCGACGGCTTCCGCTTCAGTAGTGGGCGCTAAAGCAGATGTGATTTCTTTTAGTGCCCGGCAGAGCGGTGGGGAGGGGTGGGAGAAGAGGGTGGGGATGTGGGTTAAGCCCTCTTTCGTTTGGCAAGAAACGGATCCTTCGGCACAGTGCCCTGCCTCTCTGTATGCGGCTCCTCGACCGCTTGCCCCTCTCTCCGCGGCCCACGCGGATCTCCCGCGTCCCGGCCGTGCTCGCGGGGCTCCGCCACCGCGCCCGTGGCGCGCAGGCCGAGGGCAGGCGGGACCGAAGCCTCAGTAAAAGAGCAGCGCGCAGGCGAAAGAAACATGGCGCTGGGAAGCAGTATGTGCAAAATCCGCAAGGAATTGCAGTAAATTCCTTTTTGTTTGAAGAAAATTTACAACTTGGTAATAGACCTTTTTATGACCTATTTGGGCTCGTCATTGGCTGCGGCTGGTCATGTGCAGGCAGCGAGCGCTTTCATGGCCTTTTCCTGATTTCCCTGGCGAATTTCCCCCTGCATTCTGCCTTCAGAGAGCCTCAGCCCCTCTTTTCCTAACCTTTGTCTAGGCTGAGGTGTATGGCAGTCGCCCGCATGTTTGTGCCCCGCTCCCCCAAACCCGCGGCCGGTCCCGTCGCCGCCGCACTGACACTTCCCGGGCCCCGCGCCGCCTCCTCTCCCGCGCCCACGGAGGGATGCGCGGAGACCCGCGCCGCCGCCGCGCCGCCTGCAGCCCCTCGCTCTTCTCCCACCGCCCGATACCCCCGCTGCCGCTATCTCCTCCACGGATTGCTACGAGGGTGCAAAATGGATTACAGCGACCCTCCCGGGCTTCTCCGCTGGCGGGCAATTCCGCGAACTGGTAAGCGCTCAGTTCCCCTCGGGCTGGTCGCCGGTACTCCGCGATATGCGGCACGGCACCAGCTCCCCTGTCCTCCTGCCCCTGTTCGTCACCTGTCCCTCGAAACTCCTTATTCTTCCTTTTATTATTGCTATTACTATTTTTACCACTATGACTGTTGCTGTTGTTATTGCTATGGTAATTATCGGTGCTGTTACTATTATTAATAGTGGTTGTGGGCATACCGCAGAGTGAGAGCTGCTGTTGCGCGCGGGCTCTCACCGAATATGTGCCGCGGGCCACGATGTCTCGGTGTTCCGCGGTGAGGGGCGGAAGCCTGGGGTGCAGTGCGCGCAGGCAGCGCCTCTCCTGCCGGTGGGGTTTCTTCCAATATAAGGCCCTCTGGTTTTGGGATACTTTTCCCCCTGCCAGCCTGAAGCGTGCTGTGGCGATGCTCTGGTTTGTTTTCCCCATGGCGGAAGGGCGGTCGCGTAACTTTAAAGCTTAACAGGTGTTTTCGCAGGAGAATCGGGGTCAGTGCTCCCGCGGGGGCGGAGGGCGCGGGGCGGCTCCGCCGAGCCGGTCGAGCCGGGGGCTGTGCCCGGGGCCAGCCTCGGGAGCCCCCGCCTGCCCCGCCGGGACGTTTTCTCACATCCTTGTCCCGCTGCAGCGCGGAGCCAGGGCTGAGGCTCCGAGCTGCCCGGTGGGCAGCACACGGGCCGGGCTCGGCAGCCGGGCAGCGCGGGGGCGGCTGCGCCGAGCCACGGCCAGGAGCGCACGCCCGCGGTACGGCTCCTTACCCACGTGGAAATCATCGCGGGCTAAATGGAGGATGAGTTCTCGAAAATAAAACCAGCAACAAATCCCCGAGTTTATTTTGAAATATGTCGAGGAGATAGAAGAGTTATATAAACTCTACCTACGTTACCTATATATGTATATACATCCATATTCACATTGCCTATATACATATATATATATGTATTTACACATCTATTTCTCTCTGTAGAACACATATTCATTGTAAGTACGCATTTGTGAACGTATATATGCTTTACTCATTTCATCTTCATTTTCAAGCTGTTAGTGCACAGTAGAAAATCCGTCGTTTGGTATTTAGCGTTCACATCGACGGTCGGTGGTCGCAGTGCACCGTGCTGTCGCACTGCAGGAATTTACTGACTCGCCATTTACCCCAAAAGCAGCCAGTTAATTAACGGTGAAGCAAAACGCCTGACTAAACCATACACAGTGAGGGTGGAAAGGTGCGAGTCATGCACCGGGTACATATTTTGAAGCCATAGAAGGAGTTGTTCTTTAATCCACCCCCGAGCACCCCCCCAGCCTGCTAAGCCCGAGCCCCACTACAGTAAGCTGTAAGATCCCTGTCCCCCACGCTTTGCCTGTTTGCACTAGCTGGCCGCCCTGCGCTCCTGCAGGTCTTGGGGATTATTTGGGGCGATTCGTTTTCAACATAGCAACAGTCTTCAAGAGTAACACGGAAAATATGTGCTGTGTTAGGTTTCGCTCTCAGAATCCCTCCTAGGTGACACAGTAATTATAGCTACTTGACTATAAATCTCTCCAAAAACTTTGGAAAATCTCGTCCTTGAGCTGTTTTGAAATTATTTGCAGCCTGGGGAAAAAGAAGAAAACAAAAGCAGGATGTTCTAACGAATTCTAATGTGCATGTGTGTGTCTGCGGGTCCGTCTGCTGACACATACGGGTACACATATGCATTTATGATTCCACTGGTTTGTATGGGAGTTCGGCTTTTTTCTAAAGGGCTTCCTTCCTTGCTTGCTTTTGT
The DNA here is from genome assembly GCF_009650955.1 of Corvus moneduloides. Classification (NCBI taxonomy): domain Eukaryota; kingdom Metazoa; phylum Chordata; class Aves; order Passeriformes; family Corvidae; genus Corvus; species Corvus moneduloides. Next base: position 17,189,258 of record NC_045482.1, on the reverse strand, counting down.
TCTTATTCTTTTTTTTTCTCTGATGTATTTATTTATTTATTTATTCTTTTTTATTAATATTCTAGTACACATAGGCCTGTTTATGCTCTTAAACATACCTATGGAATTGTAAGTATTAATAGCAAATAAACACACATTTATATATATGGCACATACATATATATTTATATGTACCTGTTTATATATACATGGCACATATGAGGACTGTATTTTATATCTATTTATACACCTATAAAACGTGGTATGAGTATAGATGTGTCGGTGTGCTGAAATTTTCGGAGCACAGGATTCACAGTCACATTTCTCGCACTTGCTTCGTTTCCCGATGTGCTCGACAGAATTTATGACTCATCTCCTTTTTTTTTTTTTTTTTGTGTTGGAAGGAAAGAGCCGATTCCCAGTCCACTCTTTACTGACGCACGAGCAGTATAAAAACACCATCACAGAGCAGCTGGCAGGAAGCGGCAGCCTTGTCTCCCTGGCAGTGCCGGGGTACCGCTGGCACTGGCTGCCATTTGGGAAGTCACATTGGGCTCCCGTTTAGCTGCTGCAGGTTGCCTGGAAGAGAAGTGCAGCCTGTGTTCCCCAAGTCTGGCAGGGCTGGCGATGTAAACTGCGGACCCGGGAAACCCAGTAAGATTAGGCAAAGATATACACGTTGGTTTTGCGTTCTTAAGAACTGAAAATCCCTTCGATTTATTTTCTCGTTCCTCAAACAAATATAATTTCCACGGGATGTTTTATGAGAGCTTGGGACAGAAAAAAAAATCCGAACAAAGACGGTATTTCACCCCTCGGTTGGCAGGCAGCTGTTAAAGGTATTTACTGCTCTACTGCAGTGCGGCACTCAGTGCTGCTGGATGGAGCAGTAGAGGAAAAAACAGGAAGCGAAAGGAAAAGATGAGGCGCAATAAACATTGCAGCAGGTCGCGGAGGCCGGGCGGGGCGCGGAGGAAGGGTCTCTGCGAGAGACAAGAGGCAATAAAGTGCATTCAGCGGCAGCAGGCTCTGCCCAAACTCAGCACTCGCCTCCCATCACCCGCGGGGGAGGGGGCGGCGAGAAGGGGAGGCAGCCCGCAATGCCCAGCGCCCCACGCCGGGAGCCATCCGAGCTGGAGCCTGCGCGAGTGCAGGGCGGCGGGGGTCACCTCAGCCGCCCGGCCGGCCCCGCCGTCGTGGCCCGGCTCCGCCGCCTCCGTCCGCGTGTGGGCGCACGCCCCGACGGGCCGGGACGCGGTCACCTGCCCGCGGCTCCCGCCCTCAGGGCCGCCGGGCCGGGCCGTGGAGCGACCGCCGGGGGCGCGACAGGGCCCGGCCGCCGCCACCAGCCCTCGTGTCTCCACGGCCTCTTCCAGGAGAAGGCGCTGTAGGACAAGCCTGGCCACTCTCCCCTCCGCGGGGCGAGGGGCCCACCGCCCCGCCGGCAGCTTCCCCCCCTGCCCGCCGGCCCACGGAAGAGGCCCATCGGCGGGCGGGGGGCATGGGCAGGGCTCCACCGCCCTCCTCGGGCGTCTCCAGCCTCGACCCAGTTGCCCCACTCCCTCCAGCCCCGCGGCCCCCCGTCTCACCCGGCCCGCAGACCCTGGCGCGCCCCGGTGCGCGCCCTCGCGCTCTCCCTGCCTAACCCGCAGTGCCGCGGGGCTCCTCTCGTGTGCCCCGCTGCCCTCCCGGTCACCAGCCCGCCCTTTGAAGTCGGGCACCCGCCTCTTCCCTCCCTGTCCCTTTGATGCGGGTGCCAGAGCACCCTCCTTCCCGCCGGCTCCCTTCCCGCGGGCAGAGCCCCCGACCCCCGCACATCCACCCTTGCCTCCTGCAAGCCGGGGCCCAGCAGAGTTCCCTGCCTCTGCTTCACCTGTTGCCTGCAGGCTCCACCTTCCCAAACCGTGCCCGGACACGACCCTGGCGGCACCCACCCTCACGGGCCGTGCCTACCCCGGCGAGACGCTCCCACGGCCCCCGGCCTCCCCTCCCTGCCCCGCACTCCTCGCCCTCTTCCCCCGCGGACCTAAGGTGTCGCCGCCGCTGCCCCCGTTTGATGTTGAGGCGCGGCTCGACGCCGCCCTGCCCGCTCCGGGCCTCTGCTGCCACCGGATCTGCCTGCGGGCGTGGGGTGCTGTGGGCAGGGGCCTTTGCATGCCCACATCCTGCTCGGCGAGGGCATGGGCGACGAGGTGACTGTTGAAAAGTCGGGGATATGATAAAAGCAGAGGGGCAAAATGCATTGGACGCTATCAAGGTGCTTAGTAGCTCTTCAAAGTCAGAGATGGAGCCTGTAATTTTCTGGCAGTGTGGTCCTCAGGGTAAGATGCTGGTCATCATGTCTGTCAAGTAGCATTGAGAGTGATGGTGGCATACACATGTGATTCAATTCCCCCAACCTTTTTATCACAATTACCAGCGAGAAACCAATTGTTACTGTGTTGTTTCATTACAGCTCTTATCTGTCTCCAGATCGTGAGCCCCAAATATGAAAACTTGCATGAAAGCCTAGAGAATGAACTGGCCAGAGCTTCAAAGTCAACTTTCACATCTGCATTTTAGAATAGGAAATGTGAAAATCGTTCTAATTCCCTCTTCAAAAATCTCATGGCTAGAATTACTCAGTTACTGAGAGATTCATCTTGTCCCTAAATGAGAGGGAGCTGTATCTCAATCATCAATTCCTCACTATCTCATAGCCTCACCTATCACAGCCCCAGTGTCCTGGATACGTGTGCCTGAAGTACATGCCCAGCCTGGCCACTCCATTTGCCAGGGGCTGACACTTCTGCAGGTTGGCCGCCATGCCACCTGCCTCACCATGGCTCCTCTCCTCCTGCACACGCCGGGCAGTCTCTCATCTCCAAAGCACAGCTTTCTCTTGCCCACAAGACAGGCCAAGAGAGCCAAAGCAGTCACAGACACTCAGGGAGGGATGTGATGTCTCCTGTACTGGCACAGGGCGTGGAGCCCACCCAGGGGCCCTGCTGCCTGGGACCTGACCTTTGCCATACCCAGCACTCAGTGCCAGGCTTGGGGAAAACACACTTGACTCTGCATCGTAGTTCTCATCCCAAACTATTTTCCCCACATTTTATTGCACTTTCTCATTTCACCCTACCCCTCATGTCCCAGTACATAGCCTTTTCTTGCACCTTCCCAGGGATGGCCGCTTTGGCTCCCTGCAGCTTCTTGCTGCTGAAGCCCTTCCTCCAGAGGCCAGTGAGGGTGATGTGCCTGGGGAGAAGGGTGACTTGAGACTACCACAAAGCCTGATCTAGGGCCCACCGTGGCCAGGCCCAGGTGCCTGAGTAAGGCTCAGGGAGCTCCAGGGAGCTTTTCCTTCTGCCTGCCCAGGACTGGGAGCACAGACCATGCTCTGAAAGAGACCCTGAAGTCAGCCCCATGCAAGGCAGCCCAGTCCTCTCTCTGGGGTGGCTGACTGGATCCCCTGGATCTGTTACAGCTTCTCAGACTGTGCACTGTGTCTGAAATGTTGTCTTATGCACTGTCCTTGCCAGCTGTCCTGGGCAGGGGAGGCGGAAAAAGCTATTCCACAACTTAGGCCACTAAAAAAGCATGAAGGCGATGCTGTGTGATTAAGGCCTTGACAAAGAGCAAGAAAAATAGTGGAATGCAAAGCCACTCTGGATCATAAAGAAGGAGCAGGGAAGGACCTCGGGATGCCTCTTGTTTTCTGAAGGAAAGCGAATTGTTCAGCTGTGACTGGAGCCATCTAAAGAACACAGCAAGAGCCGAGCTGCCCCTTTTGGGTGACTTCACACTTGTGTAGCCAGATTCGTTAGGAAATGGCCGAGTAGGAGCAGACTCTGGTGTTAAACAGGCACCACCCAGTTGGTGCCACCACCCAGCAAGGAATTATTGCATTTGGCTCGTTTTTCAGACCTGAGCCCCCGGGCGGAGGCGCACTTTCACCCGAGGGCCGGGCGAGTGGTCGGGTCCCCTCTGCACGCGGCCGGTCCCCGGCGGGGATGACACAGCTCCCCGCCCTCTGGCGAAGGTACAAACCCTTCCTGGGATGCACCAGAGGTGCTAGCCGCTCCGACGTTCTCATCTTAGCCATGATAGATTGGGAACTGATGCCCGGGTTTCCTCATGCTGTGTGACTGCCAGAGACATTTGACTTCCTGTGCTCGGGCTCCTTGAAATTCTCATTTGCTAACTCACACCCTGCTCCCTTCACACCAGGGCTCTTTTATTGTTTTATAACCGTCCTTAAACTTCCAGTCCTCAAAGATCTCATTGTGGCAGGCTTCACACTTTCTCCCTTTCCGAAGCCCTGTGCCCTCGCTGTTTGCAGCAGTTTGGTCACTTACAAAGGTCCCTCGTGCGCCCGGCGAACCTGCAGCCCCTGGCACAGCTCTCCCAAGTTTTTAAAAGAATGACTCAAAACCGTTTTGCAGGGGAGCCTCGCCAAAATGCCATAAACATCCAGGAAAAGGAGAAAAGGTTCCATCTTTCAGTTGTTTTTTTGTTGTTGTTGTTGTGTTTTTTGTTGTTTTGTTTTGTTGAGACTTTTTTCCCCTTTCCTCCTGACGATGGGCTTCCCTGTACCCTAAGAGCTATAAAGAAAGGTTCGAACGGGTACTCACAGCAAAACACCCCCGGGTCCTTTCCCAAGAGCACTTTGGGTGTGATAAGTCCCCTTTGTAGCTTTCCCTAAAACACGCTTCTCAAAAAGGCCGGCATAACGCCATGCAGCTGAACTTCCACCCATCCCCGCTATCTCGACCCGGTCCCATTTTATAGGACAGATTCAGAGAACCTTTATTCAGCGAATAAAAGTTTAAAGCTGAAGGTTATTTATGGTTCCACAGAGATAAGTCCTGAGTGGCTATTTAGAAGCACGTGATTCCAATAAACTTTGTTTTATGGCTTGAGAGTTGACAAGCCAAAATATAATTCCCACCATAAATTAGTTTAAGAGCATACAAGTGCAGATGCTTTCGTTCCTGGAAGCAGTAATCGGGAAAGTGTTAGCAGGGAACCGTCGGCGGAATGCGACCGTACAGGCACCTCTGCTCCCGGGTCCCCCAGGCCGCGGGGGGAGCGCACAGTAAGTCCGCTACCAGCCTCCCCTCCGCCGCCGCCGCGCCCGGGCTCTCGGGACCCGAGCACCTCCGCGGGAGCGGGGTGGCAGCGCTGCGCCGCCCGGCAACGCGGAACAGCTCTGCTGGGGAATGAGCAGGTACAGCTCAGGTGGCTGCGGCTGCGCCGGGATGGGCCGGCTGGTCTCTGTCTGAGATTTCTGAATTTAATGGGATTTCTTAGATGCAGATAAGCAATTAAAAAAAATAATAATAGTAAAAAAATTTCTTTTAATAAAAAAAGAAGAAGATAAAAAGGAAAGGCTCGGTAAGGGAGTGCTTAGTGCCAAAATGTTGATATTAATCCACTCTTCTTGCAGGCTAGTGTTATCTAGAGTGGGCAGAACTTAAAAAAAAAAAAATTAACAAGAAAGGTCTTGGGAAGCTCAGTGCAGTGAACTATTGATACCGAGGCAATTGCTCTGTGTTTAATACAATAACTCTCCAAGATATTGTAGAAAAGCAATAGAGGAGCTGAAAAATCACATACAGAAAAGAACCCCCCCCCCCCAATACTATTTATTTTTAAATATACGACGCATTTCTGGAGTATTAGACTAAGCGTGTGGATTTGTTTCCCTTACGTGATCTTTGAATATATTTAATGAAATATTTAAAGGAAAGTTCAAGTCAAATCTACCCTTCTATAATGCAAACAAAGACGCATGTGTCGTGGTCACTGATAGGTTGATTAGGTGATCTTAAAAGAGATGTATCTTAGAGTAATCAGATATTTATTCTAATAAAATTGTAGGTCTTTCTGTGCTCAGCACGGATATAATGCTGCATGGCGTATTTTGTGGGTGATGGTTTAGCAAAGGTGATCTGAATGTGACTGGATTCCCACAGAACAACAACAACAAAAAAAGGCCTTTGTTATTCTTCTTTTCCACCAGTAAAAGAAGGAGGTCTGGCTCTTCATCTCTTTAGAAATTATCCGGTATAAAATTTAGACTATGAATATTAAAAGTGAAAGATCACACCCCAGGCACAGGCAAAGCGTGTGTTCATAAAAAACTGCCTGAATGCAACGTGGTCCTCATTTGGAAGGGGCTTCCATCCCACCACTCCGCTGCTTGCAGGATTTACCACCAGCTCCTTTCTGCCTTCATCTATCAAACGTGGTTTGTAACTGTTCTCCAGAAATATCACCCGTATGTGGAATACAACAGTAACAAACGTTTTTATTGCAACAGGTTCGGCAGCATGGAAGAACATCCACAGTAAGTAACCTTTTATTTCTTGTAGAGTTTGCGTTGTTTGAAAATCCTGGTTCTTCCCTTCAGATTGAAAAAAAAAAAAAATAAAAACGATGATTCCTGGTGAATATTGCTTCCCTCCCTCCTGTCTCCCCTTCCTTCCCCCCCAAAAACAAAAAAAAGGACTATGTCAGCATGTGAAGGCTCTTGTGGAGTCCGTTTGTGGTACCATGTCATAATCCTGGCTAGCATTAAAAGCAGAGGTGCGGTCTCCTGGGGGTTTATTACAGGGCTGTACAGGTGTCGTCCTGCGCTTAAGCACTCCAATGCAACTAGCAGCGTTTCCATTTTAACTCGGCGGGACTGTACAGCGCCTCCCCGTGCAGAATCCGGACGGATCACGTTGTATCCCAGCACCTCATAACCTTGGCTACTCCCACTCTTTTCTTCGGACGGGATCCCAAGTAGAGCTGTGCCTGCTTTCTGATGTTCCCCTCGTCTGGCACAGACTGGTGGCTGGGTGAACGAGGCGGCAGGAGCTGGGGGCGGGCAGCGCTGGCCAGCCGGGGCAGCCCAGCTACAGCCGGGTTCTGCGGGCGGTAGAGCTGATCCGCTGGTGCTAGAGGTCTGGGGGCAAGGGAGACTCTAAAGTGGATTTAAACGCTGTGAAGGCACGGAATGGAATGGATATCAGAGCTTAGAAGGGCAATCTTTTAGTGTAGGGGTTTTCGCATCCCAGATGGTCCTGCCTGAGCTGCGGCAGGGGGGACCGAGGGGAGGGCAGAAGATCAGTGTGCACCAGGAAATGCTGTTGAACCTTTCTGGCTCCAGTGAGGAGCTAAGTGCATTGGTCCTGGTCCTCCAGGCAGAGACTGGCTTGTCTCTCAAAGAGGGAAGGAAAGCCTGCGACATTTGGAGATGCATTAGGTTGTACATTGCCCTTCCCGCTTCTGCCAGCCCCGCTCTGACCGGGAGCATGTAAAGGAGAGGAGTGTTTGCGTGTGTGTTTGTTTGCGTTTCCCCGCTTCCTCTCCCTGCTTCCTGATAAATAATCTATTTCACTAGATGTGCCAAGCTTCCCCTGATCTTTTTGTCTTGCGTTGCAATATTGGTTTTCGAGTCCTATAAATACGAACTAAAGAATCGCCTCCAGCGCTGCAGTTTTAACTGTGTTCCATAGGTAACTTTCCTCCCCCCATAGCTCAGTCCTGCACTACATGGACGCCCTTGGCATTTTATTCCAGGGCCGGCCCTAAATGTATGGATTACTTGTTTTCTGCCAACGTACATTTAGCATACTGATTATGAACCAGAATACAAAAAGGCTGATAGATCAAAAGTATTTTGTATGGGCAGTTGAACAGGAGGTGAATATATAACGCTTTTGTTCATCAATAACTCTTTGGCTTTGACCTGTCTGAGCAAGTCGTGCAATAAGGTGAAACGCAGGTCACAGCGTCTAACAAATATGAAAATGTGTAGTATTAAGCAGAACGGGGAGCTGCTGCTTCCCCAGCTCCATCGCTGCTCCCTGGGCAGCCCTCGGCGGGCTTGTCCGCTCCCGGGGGCTGCCCCAAACCATAGCTCTCTTTGGGGGGCGGAGGAGAGTTACCCTCCCAGTTCAGCCGGGTGGTTAAATAACCCCCACGAGGGCGGGGGGGGGGGGGGGGTATCCCCCCTCCCCTCAGAGAAAGGATGAGAAAGCGGGGAGAGATGCTGAAAATAGCTGGGTGGAGATTTGAAGAATCCGGGGGGAGATTAAGGACATAAAGTCGTTTCCAGTTGCACTTGCTGTGAAGAAGGCACCACCGCAGTGGTAAGAAAACAGACGTTTCAAAATAGCATCTCTCATCTCAGGCAGTCGGGAGTTGGAGCCAGCCAAACTACCCGGTATACATCGCTCGGATAAGCGCAACACCCCCAAATCTGCCCTCCGCAGTGGTTGGATGTATCACACCCGCACCATTATTTGTCCTTATGGTGCCTGTTTTAAATAGTGGAAGGAGAAGAGGTTGACCGCAGGACAGCAGTGAGGAGCTGGGTCAGACACAATTCATGAACTTTTGTACTCCTGTGTGCCGCTGTCGACAAAGTAAAAATAATGAAACTTTGTGATATGTTTGTAAATGATTTCGGCTGACCTCTCGCCCTGCCCTTCACCATAAACGCTACGGCGGGGAAAACCTGGGAGGGTGCGAGGCTGAGGCTCGCAGGCAGATCGCGGGGATAATAGCTAGACCAGCATAATAGGATGAAGGTAAATTTGGAAACTCTCTTTTTCCCGAGAGCAACTAACTCCAGCTTTTAACCTCATCTTTTTCACCAACCGCTGTTTCTGTTGTCGGCTGTTTTACTTCTGTTTCGATTTTTTTAAAATTCTTTTTTTATTTTGGGGGGATTTCTAATTATGGAGAATCTTTTCAGATTCGTGTTAGCCTAAATATTTAAAGACTCCTTCCTAAATTACTTTAAGCATTATTATTCTAAATAGCGCAATTTGATCGACCACGTCCATTTTCCATAGCGAGAACGTAAATGGCAGAGAATTTAAAGAAAGCGGCAGGTCTTTCTGAGAATTTGGTAGGCGAAATTCGTCGCTATGAATTGATGGAGGGTCTTATAGCTCTATTGCAGCAATAATAACAAGCGTGAATCTTTTCCGAAATCCCACCTTCCTGCAAATCTGTATTTCAGAATTGAGTCCCAGCAGAATAGTTTGCATTCCTCAGAAGACAGTAAGAGACTAAGAGAATTGCAAAGACCTGCTATATTGTAGATGAAAACAGAATGTTATTACGTTGTCTATATATACCCTGTAGAACCGAATTTGTGTGATATTCATATAGTCACAGATTCGATTCTAGGGGAATATATGGTCGATGCAAAAACTTCACCTTTCTGCAAATGGTTAGAAGTTAAAATACTGGCGGAATCAAGAGGCATGTGCGTGCTGAACACTCAGAAATTATAAAAGTTTTGCTGCCTCGCTCCTATTCGCTGGGTTTTAGGACGTTTCTTAAAACTTCAGTTGTCGTTCAAACCTAACTCTCAGTGACAATCTGTGAATTTAAACAGTTAAACTCACCAGAAGTTACAAATTTTCTGGGGGAAAAAAAAAAAAAAAGGTATTATCTACCAATCAGTGAATGAGTATTTTAAAAGATACTCATAAATTAGCTAGATATGCCAGACGTTAGCAAAATTTCCCTGTCAAGGGTCCAGATCGCATCAAAATATTTACGACAGCAGCAAAAGCAGCATTCGCCTCACTGGAATGTATTTACTTGTGCTCCAGGAATGATATTGATGAATGAAGACGGAATTTATCGCATTAAACTCGTGATATTTTTAACCTAATTAAATGACGTCTCCAGTTCAATTGATTGAACTTTAGTGGTTAAAAGTGAACTCCTTCTTGCCATCTGCATGATTTTACATACATACATGTGTAGGTTTATAAATATACGTTGGCGTTTGCATCTGTGCATGCATACGTATGCACACGTATATATTGAGGCTTGAAAGTGAATGAGAAGTTACTGATTGCCTAATTTTATTCAGCAGAACTAAATTCTGGTAACTTTTGGATGACCTCTGCTAGACAAAGACAGGACAGATCTATTGTACATCATATTACCCTCTTCCTTGATGGCTTTTCTTTCTCTCGCCTGCTTATCAGTTTCTTCCCTTTTAACCCCGCTTCAGCTCATCTCTCTGTATATTCCTTTCGATTCTTTTTCTTATTTTATTTAAAGTGAGGTACCAAGCCCCGGTGGCGATCCTGGCTAGTAGATCAGACGGCAGGGCAGCATCCCCGGGGATGGGGGAAGCCGGCTCAGACAAAAGGCTGTGGGCAGGGCAGCGGCCGCCGCCCCGGGGTACCCCTACACCTCCGGTACCTGGTTTGCGGGTGCGGCCCGCCGGAGAGGGGGGTCACTCGGTTAGAGGGATGTTATTGAGTGGAATCGCTGGAAATGCGGGGAAATGCGGCGGTGGGCGCCCGGCTCCCCATTGGCCGGGCCGGTCACATGCCCGCCTAACTTTATTCAGTTGACAGCAAGTAGGAGGGCTCTATGGCAGGGGAAAAAAAGACAACACGAGAAAAATTAGTATTTTCTACCTTCAGAAATTAATGGCCATGAGTTCGTATATGGTGAACTCTAAGTATGTGGATCCCAAATTTCCTCCTTGTGAGGAATATTTGCAGAATAGCTACTTAGGCGAGCAAGGGGCCGAGTACTACAGTGCCTCGCAGGGCTCTGATTTCCAGCACCAGGGACTCTACCCACGGTCAAACTACAGCGAGCAGCCCTTTAGCTGTAGCAATGCCCAGGGCTCTGCCGGGCAGCCGCGGGGTCACGGACAGGAGCAATCCGGCCCGGCGAGCCACTTCCCCGGCCCAGCAGAGCATTGTCCACCGCCTCCAATGTCCAACTCGCGAGCCTGCAGCCAGCAGCCGGCCCTCAAACCCCCAAACGGCTCCGCAGTTAAGCAGCCAGCAGTAGTTTATCCCTGGATGAAGAAAGTCCATGTTAACTCGGGTAAGGATCCTCTTCTTACTTTGCTCTTCTACCCTGCTTCCGATCGTCCTCAGCGGCGCTCTCCCGAGCCCCCGCCAGGCTCGTGGACGAGCTTTTTAAACCGAGGTGGCCAATTACACTCGCCATAAATTTTTATTGCTGAGGAAATAGGCCGTTGGCCATGCGGGGCTTTGCCGTGCAAGATAAAACTCCATTTTAGGAGCCTTCTAGAGGCTCCCACCCTACCTAGCTGCGTGTGCCCGTAGTGCCTGCCTCAAACGAGGGGGAAAGCAGCCCGGCCATTGTAAGCAACTGGGATGAATCCAGCTCGGCCACATGCTCGCAGCTCATAAGGTTTTCTTTTGTAAAGTCGGACCGGCAAGTCAAGATTAGCTTTGTAAAAGTTCTCCGTATTTTTTTCCCAGTGAATCCCAATTACAACGGAGGGGAACCTAAACGCTCCCGCACAGCTTACACCAGACAGCAAGTCCTAGAACTGGAAAAAGAATTTCATTTTAACAGGTACCTGACCAGGCGCCGCCGTATCGAGATAGCCCACACTTTGTGTCTCTCTGAGCGCCAGATCAAGATCTGGTTTCAGAACAGAAGAATGAAGTGGAAAAAAGATCACAAACTGCCCAACACGAAGGGCAGGTCTTCTTCCTCTGGTTCAAACCCCCATTTACAAACTGGTTCCAAGGACCATCAGACTGACTTGACAACTTTGTAGAAGAGGTGAAATTTTCCATTTCATCCTTCGCTTCTGACCAGTACTGTACATAACTGACACTGCCCAAGCAGAACCTGCATGTAGCAGCTAAGGACACGAGAAACTGTCATCTTTCTTTAAGGTACTGTTGTACAAAGGAGACAAAATGACGCTACTTTGGACTTTATTTTATTTGCCTCTGCTAGCACAACCTAAAAAAGGAAAACAAAAAAAGGGGAAAGAAAGAGAGAGGGAAAACCAACCAAACAAACCATCATGCAGGCAGTGGGAATTGGGAAAATATTAAATGAGACCTTCTGTCCTTAAAAAATAATAAATCATTGAAAATGAAACTGTCCAGTGTTTCAGTTTTGAATTCTAAAGTGAAGATTGGATGCTTTATTATGGGATTTATACTTTTAATTGTCTTTTTATCCCATGCAATTTCGGGAGGATGTATTTTGGGCAAGTTGAGGACAGGAAATTCATAGCATAGTCTTTTATTTGAACATAAAGACTAGTAATTGTGAACTTTTTTTTTTTGTACTGCTTTACCTTTCTCGGTGTAATGAAAATACTTGCTCATTTCCATAACGTCACAGAAGGTGTGCATAGAAATTAAGTGAAAACGGGTTATTTTGTGCTCTGGTAATGTTAATGTATTTATTTATTTGTTACATAGAAGAAGACAAAAAGAAAAATAGTCAAACCAAAAACGAGGAAGGGGAGCTGAAATACAGTATTTTTCCTTCCCAGTCTCATGAACACATATGTAATGTTTACTTGTCTTGAACGTACACAACTTTCTTGTCCCCCACCCCGTTTTCTTCTAAATTTCCTTCTTTGTGAATAGGAAAAGCGTCCCTGCTCCTTACCGTGTGCCATCCAGAGCTAACAGGCTTGAAATCTGTTTCCAAAGTCTGCTCTGCTCAGAGCTGTGCTTTAAACCATCGATACCTCATTTTAAAATGGAAAGAAAAAAAAAAAGAAAAAAGAAAGAGGGGAGACCACAAAAAACAACCCCACAAAAACAAACAGCAGCCCAGACTGAAAAAATAATGTGATATAAATTGAGCCATTCAAAGCTGAAAGCTGAACACATTCTTTCAAACAAATTTAAAAATTCTTTTCTGCCAGGGAGAGAGAGAGATAGTCTATGTGGGTTGCTGCTTTGTTTTGTTTTGGGTTTATTTTGAGTTTTTTTGGCTTTGGTTTGTTTAGTTTTTAGGTTTGGGTGGGTTTTTTAAGGTTGAGTGGATTTTTTTGTGTTGTTTTGTGTTTGTTTGGGTTTTTTTGGTTTTTTTTAAGAACAGTGATTATTTTTAAGCAAACCATGACACATGACTGCAATGGTTGGAAATCTCAGCAAGTTGCTTTCAAGAAACACGAAAGCCTTGGATGGGAGCAGAGCTGATCTAATACCCACGAATTTGTCCCTGACTGCTGGTTGCCAAAGTTTTAGTGCTCTGTAACTACGAAACCAAACCAAACCAGCTCCCTGAGCCACTTACACCTCCGCTCAGGCGGTTTTAAAGCTCAGCCCTTATCTCCTGTACCCTCAGGGCAGCCTAGGAGAGGGACCACATAGTCAAAATTGTAACGAGGTGATCCTTTTATTAAAGAGAAAAGTGGCAAAGAAGGAAACTCATAGCAAACACTGAAGGGAGGTGGAAAGAGCAGGGGGTGAGTTAACGTGCCCTTCTCCAGGCTGGATGCTTCCCACTGAGAACTCACAGCTTTCTGGGCTCGCTCACGAAAACACTGGCCAAAATGGGGTTGAATTAATTCTAAAATAAAAGGCGAGCTTTTCAACAAGAGTGTTTTCGGCAACGTTAACTGTGGCCAGCAGTTAATTTCTGTCCTTTTCTCATCCCTTGAAGTCCGCAAAGTGTCTTTAAGACTTGGTCTTTTGTTTTAGAGCCTGGAGAAAACTCTTTGTTCTTCCTTAGGGTTAGCCCAGTTCTCAGACTTGCACATGGCAATACTTGAATATCTCCACGTCGTGATATTAAAGATGGATATTCCCGCATTATTCGCATCATTGTTTCTATGACAAAAAGCACCGAGTTCATACATAGTAAAGACGTCTTTTTTCTGACGCCTTCACGTTGAGAAGCTGAAAAGGTATTTTACTGAAGTTCGGCTAAATTGCAGGAACAGGTTCACCCAGAGGACAAATTTTCTATTCGATTAGTTGTATTTCAGCCGGGAAGAGTGACCTCTAAACCCTTAACCTTTTGGACCCAAACTACCCTTCCCTTTCTCTAGCATGGAGAGCAGCTAGCAGCAGCGCTTGAGGAGGGAATTCCTGAGACAAGTTTTCAAGTTTTGTTACACCACGTTCCTGCAGTAGTGGCCTTTCCTCTCTAGAGCTGCTCAAAGCCATCTTTTTGCTCTTCATACGTATCTATTGAAATAAAGAAGAAAAAAGGGTGTGAGGAAGTAAAACTCCTCTAACTACTCTTCTTGAAAATCCTCCTCCTGGAACCCCGCTGTTTTCTTAAAGCCTGATAAGTTGGCTGGGAGCAGGGCAAAAGTGCTATTCGGGAGAGAGCTACCAACTCTGGCATCTGTGGTACAGCTCTGGAAAATAATGGCCTTGGATAAGTAAATCCTTGCTTTGTGCTTCTAATCAACCGAGATGGCTCCCGAAGTTAAAGGACCAACTTCTGCTCCCAAATTTCCTTCCCCCGCCCACTGAAGTCAAACAGGCGTGTAGCTGCTAGCAGAATTTGTCTCATTGTCTTTTGAAATGTTAATAACTCCAGGAAGAGTGTTGGCTTCAGCAGGCACAGCTCTTACAACCCTGTTTGCAAGTCCCATTTGAGCGAGGCTGGAGCCCTGTAGGTTTACATAGGTGTAATTGCACTGTAAGATCGGAGAATACGTGAAGTGAAGGTAGAGAGTACCAAACAGAAATAGCTCCCAGTGCCAATGCTCTGAATGGTCAGGAATGTCTGTAATAATGACCAGGAGCACCCACTGGTCGTTATCTCCCGTGCAAAAAGAACCCGAGGTTTATTTTTTAATGGTTTTAACCCTCCTCCAGAGTTATTTGGTGTATGAAGGGAAGCTGATTAATTTTGTTTATCACGGGTGAACGTTGTGCATTGGAGCCTTTGTTAAACGGTCGCATTGTCCAGCACTGCTCTCATCTCTGTTAAAGTGTGATGCTTTTAATAGACTTTGCTGATGTTTTGCTGCCGTTGATTAAAGCGTTATTTATACTAACTGTCGCCTGTAGTTTTGATGTAAGCCCTCCACATAGTTTTGAAATAATAAAAGGTGTAGCAAAATAGATTCTGGTTTGTACCTTCAGCAAGCAGTTCTTACAAGGTGGGTCTCTCTTCTGTGAAAATTCTGGTCCTTCCCATCATTACAGTGTTAAAAGACGAGTGACTTTGCATAGCATCCTTCCAAATGTCCCTTTGAACAGGTTTGCTGTTTGCCTCAGCCATAATGGTGTGACTCTAGGCCAAGCTGGAGTCTATATTTACTTTTGGGCTACAGTTAAAAGTGCCTGTCATCCATTTGCTGCTGCTTTGCATTTAACAAGCCCTTCTAGAATGACTCCTGGATTTCTGCATGTGTGGTAGGAGGCAAGGAGCCACACCTGAAGTCACCTCGATGCCCGCACAGATGTGTGTCTTTTAGGTGAGTCCTGGAAAGAATCAATTAAATAAAGAAATGGAAATTTGAAATTGCAATGCAGAGAGTAGCTTTTCCTGAGCAGTAACCCTCACTTTGACAGTGGATACAAAAGAAAGACTACAAGAAAACACAACTTGGAGACTAAACTTTCCCATGCACCTATGGCAAGCATTTTTTTTTTTTTCTTCCCAGCGTAAGCACGTCAGACAATAGCACATACAACTAGCCAGGAGAAGTCGATTGCACTATTTTTGTCATAAGTACTTGTCAGTGAGGGCTTGTCCTCTCCTGGAGCGTGGTCAAGGCACGAGTCCAAAAATACAGTCTCTGGCTCAGCCCGGGCAGGGAGCAGGGTGCGCAGCAGAAAGCATGTGCCCTTACTGCCCAAGTGCGCCGAGGGGAGCCTGAGGTTGCCTTTCTAAGCACACACTCGCTAAGTTTAAATATTGAGGCATATCTTGTGATTATACTTTCTCTCTCTGCTGTTTAATGGCTCCTCCTGTTACTCTCGATACATCAATACAGTTCTGTATATTATATCACCACTAGTCGTTAAGGTAAGAATGAAGAGGAAAGGCAGAGTCAATAGCAAACCCCACTTACTGTACAGTACAGTAAATAGGGACCTCTCGGTGCAGAGCCACACCGCTTCCAACGGCCATGTTTGTTAGCCCTTTTCCCTGATTCTTTTTTTCCTTTTTTTTTTTTTTCCCTCATTTCCCCCCAAGCCTAGAGACCAAAATAATCTTGCTAGGAACAGTCATAACAGGCAGAATTTCAAAGTGCAAGGAAGATGATAAGAATAGATTTCTACAAGTCCTGACCACGTGATTTGCGAAATAATTAATTCAGCACGTCCCTTAAGAAACACGGAGTCGTCATTAATCTGCCAAGCAAAGGACTCTATCAGACTTGAAAACTGAAGAGATCCCAAGAATATAATATACAAAGGGTGCAGTCGCTCTCCCTGCACACCTAGCTCTTTGGTAGCTGCTGAAAAAGAGACGCCCGGTACGTAAATATTTTTTACTTTTATTCCTCCTTATTTAAGCCTTAATGAACTCAGCTGTCAAACACTTGACAAATAGGGCACGCTGCTTCCTGATTTCCAGCGCGGCAGCGGCCGGGAACCGGACCGGGCGAAAGCGATGACCTTTGCTTCCCAGGGAGCGGGGAAAGAGGATGAGCGCGGAGCGCCGCGGAGCGCCGCGGAGCAGGGAGGCTGATCGCCAGACCGCCTCCCGGAGTGGCGGCTCCGGCCGTGGCTGCCTGCGCGGGGAGGCGCGGAGCGAAGCGGAGGAAACAATGCGGCTGTCAGGGCAGCCGCTGCCCGGTCCCAGCGGCGGGGAAAGGCCCTCAGCTTTTCTCAAGCGGGGTCGTAAATTTTGCCGTGCGTCTTTGACAGCGGGCCCGGAGCCAGCGCCAGGCGCGCATTTCCCCCGCCGCCCGCACAAAGGCCGGCTCCGGCCCCGCTGCCCCGGCCGCCCTGCCCGCTCCTGCCCCGGCCGCCCGAGCAGCGCCGCCCGGCGCGGGGCTGCGGGGGAGTCCGGCCGCATCCAGCCCCCGGAGTGGGCATGCCGGCTTGCAAGTCCCCGATCAATAGCCCGGACTAGGGAAAAAATAGCGTTTGTGTTTTTATACAAAGCCACTCTCTATAAACTCCATAGAATACGGACGAGACTGAGATTTCTCTGTGAAATCCCAGTCAGATGGAAATACCTTCTGCAAACAGGATATTCTTTATTATCCCTTGCTGGAGTCATTTCTAAAAACCCTAGATTGTAGCTTTTTATTGCTTCCGTTTCGTTGGCAGGGCAGAGACAAAGTTTCCTATGTTATGAATTATACATTCAAACAATAACACATTAATTCAATTATTCAAAGATGACAAATGTTTATGTGCTGTGGTAGTGACTAAGGAACAGATTTGCTACTTCACAAGAACTCCGACATTTTTATCAATGAAGTTTTATATTATCTTATTGGGCAGGGAAAGAAACTAAACTCCACCAAGACACGCAGTAAAATGGACCTGAACATAAATCGCAACCCTTTCATAAGAGCGTTTATTCTCGCATATAGCCCGGGCTATTTTATCAGTTTGACAATTGCCGGAGTTGTTGTTATAAATCATCATAAGTAATTCCTGAAAGGGTGCGAGGCTGCTGGGGGGCGGGCGGAGACTGTAAATCTTTCTGTTTTATTGCTGTATGAACATATGCTCCGATTGAAGAAGTCTTAGATCCTTTACTGGAGACAAATTCGCGCAAAGCTGGAGTCCCACCAGCCAAAGGATTAACATTTCCTTAATACTTTTTCAGTCCCCTTTAAAATATCTTAATTCTGGCAGTGGTGGTGAAGGTGCTCCTTTCTTTCAGCCGTCCTCCATTTTCACGTTAAATTTGCTTGGTTTTCTGGTGTTTTTGTTGTTGTGTTTGTTTGTTTGTGTGGTTTGGTTTTTTTTTTTTTTGTTGTTGTTTGTTTGTTTTTTGGTTTTTTTTTTTTAAAGCACTAGACTCTGAAAAGACACCGAAGGGCTGTGAGGCTTTCTCCGGGGGTTCCGAACTGCCCTCCAAAAAGGCATTTTCTTCTGAATCCTCTTCGTGTTCTTTGCTCGTGTCCAGCTTTTCCCCTCGCACTTTTGTGTAGGAAGCTAAAGACCTCTCCGTCATCCAAAACGCCTAAACAGCGGCCAGAATTATGTTCGGCTTTGTGTGCATGTACACAAGTATGCAGAACACGCTGTGCGTGTAGGGGTTGCTGTATGTACACACAGACACGCGAGCGCGGGGGGCTCGGCAAAACTACCCAGACACCAAAATATATGGCTGACTGAAAAGGATATAAAGAACCATTACCTCTTACTTGAGGCGAGATTTAAGTGCATCATTTCGAAGAAATATAGGATTATAAATCCGAAGCCGTACACAATAATTTACATTGAACTTACGTTTCCATCACTGGACTCCAATCTTTTTATAACTGGTTTGCAAAGTCAGGAAAAGCAATGTAATTTAGATAAATGTTACAATGCACTTACGGTTAGTATTGTAAGGTAATACGTTACTGTCACATCCCCATGCTTTGGATGGTAATGAAATCATAGCAGATGTTAGATTAGGTGTGGTGTATTTATAGCTACAGATATGTTACAAAAAAAAAAATCAAACAGAGAAGCTAACATATATATTTGTTTCCTTTTGCCTAACTGGTATTGTTGGGGAGCTTTGTGGGCACACATGACAGATATACACAGGGTTTGCTCCGTGTCTCTTCATACACACAGAGCAGGGAGGCAGGCTCAGGGCAGACACACACACGCACAAATGTCATGAGGGTTTTTTTCCCAGCGCTTGTTTAGCCTCCAGACAGGGGTAATCCCCGCTGCCCCGCATCTTCCCGGTCCAGAGAAGGAGAAAGCAAAAAGTCGCGCAAGCCAGTGGGCCCCAGCGCCTGTCCGCCAGAGCAGCGTTGCTGCGGAGCTGCCCCCGGCACATGCTCCCGGCCGCAGCCGGTTCCAAATACCTCTTCTGTCTCCGCTGGGAATTTCTGCGCGCTGGGATCATCCCGCGGAATTCACCTTTTTCCTCTGCTCCGCCAGCCCCACGGGGCGCGTAAGTGCGGGGGCCGCGGCGGCGGAGCGGCGCGGGAAGAGAGCGGGCTGGGCAGCGCGGTCGGGCGCGCAGGGGCGCGGGGGCCGCCCGCCCCACGGGGCCCGGCGCGGCAGCCCCGCTGCGCGGGGGCGCGGGGAGCGCGCCAGCCTCGGCCCCGGCGCGCTGCTCTGCGATCACGTGGGCAAATATGCCTGTATTTTAAGGCAGTGCCTATATTTCTGATTATAAAGGGATTTCTCCTGCTCGCCCCCAAAATTCATCAATGGCCGCACGATTTAAAACCAAAACAAAACAGGAGCCGGCCAATTGCTGTCGTTGGTTCCAGGAGGCTGATGGCTAAAGGGTTGTGTGTTGATTTTTTTTTTTAAAGCCCAACAAATTCCGATTTCCACTCGCTCTCTTTTATTGGTAGTTGAGCCTGAGCCTGTTTTCGTTCTATCGGGAATTCTGGTGTATGGAAATATTTGTAAAACCGCAAGATCAGGTTTAGGAGAGTATTGTCTGCAGACAAAGGGTGAAGGATATATTCTAAGAACTGCAAGCGCAGATCCTGAAAAGTGAGGAACCCAGGTTTATGATAAATTGATACACAGGTAAGCAACTGCATGACAAAATGGGACGTTTAACCGCAGGGGCTGTATTATCTCCTTTGCTCAGAGATGGTCTGGAATTTGTTTGCAATCTCTGCCCATAGAGGCAAACGTATGGAGTGGTCTCCACCTACTTGAACGTTTTAAGCTGTATCTTCTTTTTACTATGTTCTTTAAATAAAAAGTGAACTCATTTCCAAAAGCTAGGGGAATACGTTTAACCCTATCCTTTCCTCAATTTTCGGTGGTTTCAGGAAGGGAATTACAAATAAGTAAACAAACGAGGGAGAGAACTTTGCTAGATGCTCCCATTGCCAAAGTGAGATTGAGCATCACGTTAATGCGTTGCTGCGGTTAGCCGGGCAGGGGGTAGCCGCGTTGATTTGTAAAGGGCGGTTTAAAATAGGCTCATCGGTAATGTAGCCCCTGCATAGGGTCTCTTAAATATTCGTGCCAAGTGTCTTCCCGAACCTTTTTCCCTGGCCGTGCATTCGTGCTCCTTAGTGGCTGTTGTTTTCCTTCCGCAGTTGTTTTAGTACTGCTATTACCGGTGTGCTCATGCCTTCGAGTTACACATGCTAGTTGAAGCACGGCTTGATATTTATCTACCGAGAAGTTTCTTGCCCTGCATTTGTGTGGTTTGATCAATAAGACGGTGGGAAGATGCCTGGGGGGGACCGGTGCCTCCCTGGGCGGACTGGGGGTCTGGAAGCGACCACACAGCCTCCCCGCGTACACTTACAGCTCAGCTCCCGCTTGGGCTGTTGTAACTAGCCCGACTCTCCCAGGAATGCCTGTTTCTAGTGACTGGTGGCTTGCCTGGAGCCCGGGTGAACTCTCGGTTATGTCTGTTGTAAAGCCCCTGCGTAAAGCCCGGCGTTGTGCTGTCGAGCAGGAGCGTGTGTAAGGCTGGAACGGACCCTGCCCGCCCCGAGTCACCCGGGCAAGTCCTCGGCGGGGGTCGGAGTGCCCCGAAGGAACAGGGTGGGAGAGCAGGGGAAAAGGAGATAGTTAGGGTGTTTATTTATTTATTTATATTTTATGTTGCATGTTGCTCTGCTCGATCAGAAGTTAAAAGCACCGAACATTTTTCTTAGCTGTATGCCTCCAAGCTGCTGGCCTGCCAAGTTAGTCAGCTGAATCCAATTACTGCAAGCAGCATTTCATTTGGCTCGATGGAAGCACTCACTTATAACTTCACCTAAAATTTCAATAATACCTATATTGGTCCCACGCCTGAATAAGTCTAAAGATTTCCCTGGGTTCAGCTCCGGCAACGTCTTCGCCGAGCGCTGGGAGCCGAGCACAACCCCAGCGTGCCCAGACTCCTCTCTCCGCAGTACGAACTTTGGGGGTTATTCCTGTGGCCGTGGAAGTCTTGGTATTTGGCCAAGCTCTGGCTAAATAAAGCATGTCTAGAGCTAGAATGCTATTGCTTGTGAGGCTGAGAAGCTGCTTCGGAAAGGGATGAGAAGTCGATAATTAATTAGGCACAAAATGAAAACTTACCGTGTTAATCAACAGCGGCTAACAATGACTTGGTCTGCAATATTATGATCTCTCCGCTCAGGGGCTAAGGTGCAACCCACCTTAGGTTGCCTTCATACACCGTGTAAAGTGCTATTTCTAATGAATTCTCTTTAAAAAAATAAAGCACTTAAAGTTGACATACGCCCACGTGAATACATTATATAAGACGTTACCGGGACAGGCCCGGGCCAGGAACCTGAGCGAGCATCATGTATAATCATGAAGCTCCACTTCCCTAACTTCAGTTTGCCAGCATAAATTAAGGTGATTTGGAAGGGGAATGTAGCATCCTACTGAGTTCGGTTAGGGAGAGAGAAGACTTGGTGGAAAGTTGTAAGGTCTGTTGTGTTGTGAGCTATCGGAGGCGCTTCCGTTGGTTGTTCATTAAGTGGTGAGTTATTGCTATACGAGCCAAAGGTCATTTCAAAGGCTTATGGTGGCTAGATATCGTCTTTATAATGACCTGGGCTTCTTTGTGGGGGATTTTTTGGCACTCTAAAGTTCTTAAAGTCCTGAATCGACACATTGCACAGACAAAGGCAAAATACTCATTTCGAGACGCAAATGTTTGCAGCGCATTTTCAATGCTGGGGCTTCTTCGCTTATCTTTCTCTCTGTCTTACTCGGTATCTGGGGGGAGAAATGGAGAGAGACCCGCGCTAGCTTCGTTTCCGCTGAACTCTTCGCGGGCCGTGGGTGCGGGCGGCGGGAGACGCGCTTGTGACCGTCGAAGGTGCCCGCAGCTCCCCCGAAAGGCGCTCCCGTACCCCCGTGCGCTGCCTCCCCTCGCCCCGGCCCGGCCTGGACTGGGGGCTCGGGGAGACAGGCGCGGTTCCGCGGCCGGTGCGCGGGGCCCGTCGGAGCGGCTGCCGCAGGCCGCCCTGCCCGGGTCCGACCCGCAACCGGAATATTTTGCACAGTTTTTTGCTCCCCGCCTCTCTCAAGGCGCTATTAATAAATGAAGAGAAACATCTGCCCTTTGTCTGGTAAAAGATCTGACGCGGACGGAAAGACACGGTGAAGGGCTGCGGACGAGATGTGCATTTATTAACAAAGTCCTAAGGAAGAAAGTCCAAAACAAAGCAGTTTCCACTGAGAGTTATCACTTCTGTTGCAGGTCCGTGCCCACGGATTATCCAAAGGAACCTGAAGATCCTACTCACACAGTTAAAGTCAAAAATCAAGAAAAAACGTAAGTTTGGTGAGTTCTCTAAATTTCCTTTTCCATCCATCTCTCGCTTTCCCTATCGCGACAGGCCAGTCGCAGGGAGCACAGCCCGGTCCCGGTCCCGGCCCCAGCCCTGGCCCTGGCCCTGGCACCGGCCCGCCGAGCGGGGAGAGCCGCTCGGTCGAGCCCGCCGGCGGCGGCACCCGGGGCACGCCGCCGCACACGTCAGATAAAGAACGGCCCGCAGAAAGCCCCGCTGAAAGCAGCCCCTGCTCCGCGGAAGCCGAGCCCGGCTGGGGAGCAGCCGAGGCCTGGGCCCAGCGGCGGGGAGCGGGTGGCTCCCTGTGGGGGTTCCGCAGCTGGTTTAATAGGCCCCACGGCGGCCACCGCTCTGTGTCTCGCGGGGCCCCTTCGTGCTCCCCAGTGCTCTCAGTGCCCTCAAAGACGAGACATCCCCCGGCTCAGGCGCAGCCCCAGCGGCGGCTACCCAGTTGCCCTGCTTGCGGCCGGGTCCGGCGGCGGCTCCAGCGCTTTCCTTATATACAGGGCTGCCCCGGGCCGGCGGCCGGGAAACGTGCCGAGCAGGGGATTCTTTTGCCGGGCTCCCTCCTACGCGCCGGCTGCTTTGCACTTCTGAAAGTGCCGGGGCTTGGGAAGTGTTTTCCTTTTCATTCCTGGCCGGAGCGTTTACTGCCACGGCGCTAGCAGTCATAAATTTTGTTACAACCGCAATGACAGGTGCATTGATATGCACCCTGAGAGCTCCGGCTGCTTTAATAACCGCTTCGCTGGCCGCTCTCACCGCCTCTTATTTATTCGGTATCATATTAGATATTGATCCGAAGCAGAATTAAGTGTAGTGGAAGTTTTAGTAGAGAACTGCTTAATATGAAAGTGTCGGTAGGAAAGCGGCTGGCAGTGCCGGGCCGGAGTCAGCCTGGGCCAGCCGGGTTCCACGCACACGCGCGGGTGGACGCTTGGGCTCTCAGCTGCTCTCCAGGCAGAGCTGTGAGAGGGTCGGCATCCCCTAAAGACACTGGAACCAGTGGCAGGACAAAAAGCCCCATTATCATGTGCAACGCCTAACAGTTCAGATGAGGTTAACCTTTCTGGAGAGGAGGAAGGGAAATCTGAAGCACAGACATGGATACTTTGCGTTTTCCTACCCTCGGTGCCTCCGAGCCCACCTCCCACGGCTCGGCCTCACCATTTGGATGTCACTTTTTTTTTTCCCCTGGAGGCTATTTCTGGCCAAACCACCAAGTGTTGAGCCCCCGCTTTGGTGTTACCTATAAAAACATCACCCCAGGCCTTTCGCTCGTGGAAAATCAAACCCTGGATAGGTCTCCCTCTCCCTTTTTCTCTCCCTCTCTCTCTTTTTAAGATCTAAAGATGAGCCACCAACAGTTGAGCATTGTCCATGTGATTTATGGCCCATAGCCTCCTTTTTAGGTTCAAGCAGAGTTCACAAGCAGTTGGTATTTCAGAAAAGAAATAAGGCTTTTAACAGCTTAACAGCAATATTCTTTCTTAAGATTCTGTGTATTCTTTTGGGAACTATATTTCACAAGGCTTATAAAAGCCTACGCTTAAGGCAGTGTTGTGCTAACAAAAGTCCTCAGTCCAGACCGGTCCCGAAAATGTAGATGATAGAAGTGGGAAAACAGCAACAAAGTTCTTGGCCAAAACTACTTCCAAGACTAGTCAAGATTATCACATAGTATTAGAACTCATCTTTATCGCCACCGTCCATTTCTATAGACTTTTTAAACTAAAATTTTCCAGTAGAGGAAAACAGTTCCCGTTTCCGTCAGCTTCACAGATCATCTCGAGCTTTTGTTTAGGAAAGAAAAAGACCCCGGCGGTTTGTGACACGGGATAAACCGCCGAGAGCGGCCGTGGATCGCAGCTCGCTGAGGTTATTTTGTCTTAGAGAGATGTGTTTCCCGGTTAATTGCAGAGAACAGATCAACGGTACTTGACAGGACCAACGGTACTTGCGAGATAAAGAGGAGTACTCTCCTAGTATTGCTTAAGTATAGGCTGGAGAACCATAATCGTCGGACACCTTTGAAAGATTTCTAGCTACTTTTCTCTGGTATGTTAGTAGGCTTAAATCCTGCAGAAATACAAGGAAGTCTTAAGATATGCTGAGTTACAGACTTAGATTGTCAGGTGAAGTATGAGCTAATTTACAAAATTACCAAAACTGTCAGAGAAAACCCCTATCCCACAAGAAAAATAAGAGCACGGAATATTAAAAATCCGCACCAAAATTGCAGAACAGTTTCCATCTTGTACTAAGCGCAGAGAAGTTTTGGGAGCAGCATGGAGAAAGGTAACAGCACGCTGCCTCAAAACATCTGCCCTAAGGGGACCGACCGTGCATTTTCGGTGGGAGCAGCCTCATGTGGGAGCCGGGGGGCGGGGAGGGGAGAGCCATAAGTTTGCAGGCTGAAAAAAGAAAAGAACCCTCTAAAAATTATCTCAAATATCTCAGGTTCTTTCTACTGCGTACAAATAAAAGGGACGAGAAACGTCGGGTGAGGGAATTTAATTCATCACAGAATTAAAATAGAGGAGCTGACCTGCGACTTCCTTTATAGTGCAAAGTGAAGGGAGTGAATGGCGCCGGTTATACTTTAACTCTGGAGGAATCCGGGGAAAGAAGAAGGGCGGGTTTACAAAGGGGACGGGATTTTTCTGCCTCTGCCCGGCCGCAGCCCGGGCTCCATCCATCATGTCAACCATGCACAGCCGTGCGCACGCGTGCCGAGCGGGGGGCGCGGGTGCACTCGGCCGAAATGGGCCGGTGGGTCTTTAGGGACACCAGCCAGCGCAGTTGCTCACTGAGAGCCCTTGCCCACAACTGTGCGGTCCGATCCAGCCAAACTCGAGCGGGAACGGTCCAAATGCAACACAAAGCAAATAAAGCATGCCCTAAAATGCTTCAAAAGGTGGCCTCTATGAAGTCCCGCCAATGTGTTCCAGTTCCCCCCTGCACCATCGTTCTCGGATGACTCTTTCCCTGCGGTGCCCCAGTCTTTCCCTGGTGTACTCTGCTCTCTCCCTGGTGTGGCCCAGTTTGCCCTGACTCCTGCCTGGCGACCCTGCTCCTCCCCTTTTGTCCCTTGGTCCTTCTTTGGGTCCCCTGCTCCTTCCTTGATGTCTCCCAGCCCTCCCCGGGTTGGGAGGCCGAGGGTGCCGGGGTGCGGGGGGTGCCGGGACCGGCCCGTGCCGGCCGCTACCCGCCAGTTTCCCCCGCTAAAAGTGTCTTTTGTGTCCCTGCTGTTTCCCTCCCCAGGTGGCTGCGAGTGGCCCGGGCCGACGACGTGAGGCGCGGGGCGGCGGTCAATGTTATTTGAGCGGGGGCCGCGGGCCTCGGCGATCACAGAGCAGAGGATGCAGAAAGCCGCCTACTACGACAACGCGGGGCTCTTCGGGGGCTACACCTACAGCAAGGCCGACGCCTACCCCTACGGCGCGGCCCACCAGCCCTACGGCCAGGCCGGCTTGGACGGCGAGTACCCCGGCTCCGCCTGCTCCGTCCAGGGCTCGGCGCCCGGCCGCGCTCCGGCCCACAAGGGCAGCGAGCTGAGCGGGAGCTGCATGCGGCCGGGCGGGGGCGGCCCCGGGGGCAGTCAGCCCCCGGGGATCGGCGAGCATCAGCCCCCGGCCCTGCCGCCTTCCTCCCCGCCCAACCCCCCTCCCAGTGTGCCCCCTCCGAAAAAAGCCAAGGGGGGCCCCAACTCCTCGGGCTCGGCCAGCGCCACCATCAGCAAGCAGATATTTCCTTGGATGAAAGAGTCCCGGCAGAACTCCAAGCAGAAAAGCACCTGCGCCCCCCCAGGTAGCCCAACACCCGCGCCCCGACCCACTGGTCGCCCGGGGAGCCGGGCTGAACCCCTCGGGCTGAACCCCTCGGCCTGAGCCCCCTGGCTCCGCGCCTTGTCCCCAACTCCTCCAGCTGCCATCGCCCCCCTCCCTCCCCACCCCGCGGGGGATCCCAGCCCTGCCGGGCGCTGCAGGTGGGACAGGCTGGGGGCGGGGTCCGGGGACTCCTGGACGGGCGGCCGCTGGTGGTCTCTGGGGGGAGGCAGCTGCGGGAGGGTGTGTATGTCGGGCAGGGAGGAGTGGGAGGCCACCTCCAGGCCCTCTGCGCCCCCTCCCCGGGCGCCGACAGAGCGAGAGGGGATAGCAGTTTTCCGAGGGACCCCGGGAGAAAGTGGGGGAGGTGTCTTTCGGGGGAGGCCAATGTCTCTTTGTGCCTCTTCCCTGCAGGAGAGAGCTGCGAGGACAAGAGCCCCCCCGGGCCGGCCTCCAAGAGGGTGCGCACAGCCTACACCAGCGCGCAGCTGGTGGAGCTGGAGAAGGAGTTTCACTTCAACCGCTACCTGTGCCGGCCGCGCCGCGTGGAGATGGCCAACCTGCTCAACCTGACCGAGCGGCAGATCAAGATCTGGTTCCAGAACCGCCGGATGAAGTACAAAAAGGACCAGAAAGCCAAAGGCATCATGCACTCCCCCGTCGGACAGTCCCCGGATCGAAGCCCCCCTCTAAGTGGCCCAAACCACGTCGGCTACTCCAGCCAGCTCCCCGGCGTCAACAGCCTCAGCTACGACGCGCCCTCGCCCACCTCCTTCGCCAAGTCCCAGCAGAGCATGTACGGGCTGGCCGCCTACACGGCGCCGCTGAGCAGCTGCCTGCCGCAGCAGAAGCGCTACGCGGGCGCGGAGTACGACCCCCACCCCATGCAGAGCGGCGGCGGCGGCTTCGCCAACCCCAGCCTGCAGGGCAGCCCCGTCTACGTGGGGGGCAACTTCGTGGACTCGATGCCGGCCTCAGGCCCCATGTTCAACCTGGGGCACCTGCAGCACCCCTCCTCCGCCAGCGTGGACTACAGCTGCGCCGCCCAGATCCCCGGCGGCCACCACCACGGACCTTGCGACCCCCACCCTACCTACACGGACCTTTCATCTCACCACACCTCTCAGGGACGGATGCAGGAGGCGCCCAAGCTCACGCATCTGTAGCGGGGCGGCGGCCGGCGGGCCCCGCTCCCCTCTCCATTACCTCACTTTTCTGACGGGACAGTGTTACTGTGCTCTCGAGTGCCAACAGTATTAGTGGATTTGTCTCCCCTAGCAGCTCCCTTCTTGCTTCCGCAGCCCCGAGTAGGTCCGTGAGCAGGAGCCTTTCTCTTAGAGCTGTTTTAAGCATGACAGTGCAATATACTGCCAACCGAGGGACTGATAAGCTGGTAATGATGTACTTGAAGGTAAGTCTTAGAGATGCTGTAGTGTTAGCAGCGCGTCATGCTGAGGTGTTTTAGACCAGTCGTGAGCCGTCGGAACTCGCCCGCGCGTAAGCTTATTTCAGAGAAGTTAATTTATGAGTTCTTCCGTAACGTAAGGATCGCATTGGACTAAATGATATGTATTTATTATTTTAAGCGAGACATTTTTTGTATCACTGATTATTTATCCTCGTCTTAATGTATTTATGTGGGTATTTGTAGAGTTTCTTCACCAATACTTCGGGAGAGGGATTCAGGTCCATGGTGACTTACATTTCACCTATTTAGTATAATCGGTCTGAGCTAGTTGAGAGAGTAGTCTTGAACAGTTGTAACAGTGGCTGGTGTTTGTAGTTTATGTAAGGATTAATTAAGACAGCAAGTCGTAAATCATTAATAGAGTAAATCAAACTGTGGCATCACATAAAGAGCCGTTACACTTAAAAAAATATTAAAACTATTTTTAAAGTATTTATTTCTAATCGGCTGGCCCCACTCAAGCGCCTCGGTGGCTTGGCTGGCAGCTGGCTCGGCCGGGTGAAGCCACCTTTAGTTGGAAGCGCAGCCGCTTTGAGGAGGCAATCTACAAAGCGGGGCTCTTGGCCATCTTGTTTCAGATCAAATCCTGCATACAAAAACCTCGGTGAGGTTAACATTTATTTATTGGCTGGGTATCTATCGTGCATATTATTATTATTTTGGTGGGCTATTTTATTTTTCTTTCCTTTTTCCTCTCTTTTTTTTTTTTTTTTTTTTTAAGTTACACTCTGGCTATCCAAAATAGAAAATAAAGTAGAAGCTTAGAAGGCAAAAGAAATTAGAAACCCTCTGATAGTGCTAATTTCATTAGGGTCTCCATAGCAATCCGCGCAGCAGCTGCCGCCTCCTTTGTTATTTTTATACTGTTGTCTTTATACTAACCATAAATCAATTTTTAGACATCTTTGGAAGCCCGAGCTTTTCCTCTTGTTTTGTTTTTTTTTTTCATAAATGTAAACTTTAAAAGAAAATTGACAATCAGATACACACAGCCGAAGGGAGACGCTGAGACGGGGTGCGGGCAGTGGCCGGGCGGTGCCGCCGCGCTCCCTCGGTGCCCGGCAAGGACAGTCCCACCCCGCCTGACCGCGGCAGGGGGGTAAGGCCACCTCTTCCTGCCACAAGCAGGACAGTTAACACGGGGAAGAAAAAGTAAAAAGAAGAGAAAACGCTAGGAAAAAGAAAGGGAACGATGCTCTGAACTCTTGTGTTTTCTCCTCTCTAGTTACATGGCTGTATTGAATTCCTCGCTGGATTTACAGAGATACTTCTTTTGTAAACGCTGTGATTAAAGTCTCTTCCTGACAGTACATATCGCTCTGAGAAGACTATTCTTATCTCTTTCTAAAAGTGTCGAGTTAAATATTAATCCAAACTTCTGAATTCCCCACCAAAGTGTCTGACGCATCACTTTCCAGTTTGACAAACACTGCAGCTCCTACTCCATCCTCTAATGACAGACATGGCATTCCTATTGTGAGAAATATTCTACTACCTCCAATCCTGGTCAACACAGACAAGTTTTCTTTTATTTATTCTTCTTTTCTTTGCTATCCCTACTTTTTCCCTCACCATTTGGTATTTATGTTCAGCTGAACACTAACAATTCAAAATATTACTTAGGGTTTTATTTTCCCCTCTGTGAGATTTCAACAATGCTGTGCTACAGTGAAAAGTGTATCTTTTGGTAAATTTCACTTTTAATCAAGCAAATTTGGATATATGTGTTACAGATCTGTAAACAAAACAGAACAGAATAAACTGCTTTGTTTGGAGATATATTTTAACCCTTTTAAGCCCTAAAATTGTATTCTATGGAAGTTATCACACAAATTGTTTCTTAGAAGAGCCACCCAGGAGTAAACAAAACATACAAACAACACAAAAAGTAATGCTAGACACCACTTGTGATTTATACTTCTGTAATATTCCATAAATATATACACGTCTTTGTCTCTCCAAAACTTTCTGGAATCAATGTGCCCACAAATGAAATTGTCCATGTAGGTTTTTTTGCGTGTTCTTGAAACACAATATATTTTACGTCACCTGCTTCTATTTGCGAAACAGCAAGGCACCACCATTTCTGCAGGACACCCAGCACCCTTTTCCCTTTTGCTTTGTGCTCTGTAGGCTGTTAGTCAAACAGCATCTACTCCGACTTACACTATTAGTCCTTCACTAAATCTGTTAAGAAAGAAAAGGCTGTTTAGAGATGTGGGGAAGGAAGGGAGTTCAGAGGAACCCTGACCACAAACACAGTGTTACTGAGGCCCACTGCCCTGAATTGCTTTCATATTGCAGAAAGATGGGGTCTGCAGACATGGTTTCCAGTGGGGGAGGAGGAGGAGCATGCGTGAGGGAGAATCTTCCTGTAAATAAATTCACTTTCTTCTCCATGACTCTGGCAGAGGCGTCTTGTTTGTAATGTGATAGAAGTCCATGATGATAGCCTAATTATTAGAAACAATGTAACTTTAGCAAGATCGCTGGCATTTTTACAATGTTTGTACAAGCATCAGCAATCTAGAGGAGAGATACGCTTTGGCACAAGCCAGACTTTTTCTTGGCCCATCATTTAAAACCCATAAGTTATAAACAACCCCCTTTCACACTCAATAGGAACTCAGCTCCTTTGCAGCAGCATCTGATGTGATGAACTCCAGTCACCTATTTAAAACACAACTAGTCAGCCAAGGCCAGGCCTGGGGCTGATCTTAGCCTTGCCTTTCTTTACAAATAGGAAGCATAGCACCCCTTCCTCTCCTTCCCTGCGCCCTCCATCTGCTCCAGACCCATAAAATGGTCAGTGAGCCAGGGCCTCTAAATGCTGGCAGTGATGCTGCACTGCTTGGGATAGGGAGCTGCTGACTGGTTGAGAGGTGTCAGGGGTGCATCAAACCTCGGTGAGGCCATGCAAATTCTTCAGATCAGTGGGGTTTGAATCTCCACTTGTTGGTTTGGTGGGTTTACAGTAACCCACCCTTTAATGGTGTTCCAGCAGTTTCCCTGGTGCAAAAAGGAGCTGAGGCTTTGTGTTATCTCCATGCAGTCAGTGCAGGGCTATGCTATCCCTTTGCATCCTGTTTCTTTTTGAGGGGGGCCCATCAATGTCCCACTGTCTATGGCTTGGTTAGCAGCACCAGGGCAGGGAAACCTAGACAGGCACAGCCAGGAGCTTCCAGGGATGCCACAGTTTTTTAGGTGCCACTAGTGTTGGGCTGGAAAAACAAAGCCAAATGCCTCCTGCTCCATTAGCAAGTACTTCCTGGGCAGACACTGCAGGCTCCCAACCCTGGACCCTGGGCAGGCCAGGGAGGGACTCAGGGGCACCCTGCATGGCTTCTACCATGAGACCACACCAGGGTCATCTGGGACTGCAGACAGCCATGTCCAAAGATGAAGAGGAGGCAGATGGCTGCAGATGGCAGGAGGCAAGGGCATGCAGGGAAGAGGCTGTCTAAGAAATAGGGAGCCCACCAGCTTCAACTAGAAGTCCCCTGACTTTCTTGAGGGCCACCTGGATCATTTTGGCTCTGTGGCAAAAAGTCTGAAGGCAGGATCCACCGCTGGGGTCTCTGCACTCCTCCAGCCCCATGGGAAGCCCTTTGAAACAGCCTGCAGGGACGTCCAGGCACTAAAAGGACTTTGGCCATGGGGAAAAAAACAGGGTAAAGGGGATGGGGGTGCTGGTCTACCACTGGAAGGGTGCCCTTGCTGACAGCTGTTGACTGAGGAGGGAGGAAAGGAGCTGAAGGTTGTGATGCCATCCTCCTATATGTCAGCCTGCTGGGTGTGCCCAGTGGCCATGCCCAATGGCAGCCTGGTGAAGGCGTAGTGTGCTGCACAGTGGACAGGCCCAGATGTCCAGCACTCCACTGCAGACCTGCCTGGAACAAAAGCTGGAGCCGGACAGGCAGCACAAAGGGGCTGGTGCTGCCAGGGCAATGAGGGCAGTGGCGGCTGGCTGGCTGCCACGTGATGTTATACATTGATGAACAAGTTACCTCTGCTTTTAAAAGTGCAAGATAAACTGGACCAGAGCTCTGTTGGCTGCAGCCACTTTCCAGGGATTGAATGGCAAGTTAATCCCTGAACAGGCAACGTCTCTGTTCCCATGTGAGAAGCAGCAGTGGGTACCCCGTGGTCCTTGCTTGGAGTGGGGCTGCCAGGGGAGTGAGAGGGCTGGCTCTGTTAAGGGTCATCAATCACACAAAGAGCACTTTTTACTCGACAGTGGTTCCTCCTACTTCTGCTTGGGCCTGAGCCAGCTGGGACCCGAGCAGAAACCCCACCCAGCAGAAGCAGAACGCAGTCCCAGAGCCTGAGAGCCATGGACTAACAGTGCAGGACTGAACCCCTTTGGTCACAAAGGCTGAGATACAAAATGGGACATATTGAGGTATCTGTGCCTCAATCCCCAGGCCTCTGTAGATGCTGCTCAGGAGCAGAGGCGAGTCTTTGTCTGTGTTTCTGGAGCCCAGGGTCTCAAAGCTTTCCAAACTCTCTGGGATGAATTGCAGAAAGGCTCAGCTGCAATGACAATAAGGACAGAGCTGAGTGAAAACAGCAAGGAATTGGTACTAGACAGGATGGACATCTTCTGGGTAAAAATACACATGAATATAGAACTTGAATGCTAGGGTTTATTTTTTTATTTGCTGATGTGCAGTTTTTCTTGCAACAGCTGAAGTTTTGGGAATGGTAGGCAACCCCATACTGAGTGAGCTACACAGCCTCAATCTTTCCTCCAAGAAACCTGGGCCACATTTTAGGATCTTTGGGAGCAAGAAGGGCTAGACAAGACAGAAATCTTGGCTGCAAACTTGTTGACACCTCTGTTTTGCACACAGCAGCACGGCTTACCTTGACACCTCTGGGTTATCAATATATGTAATATTTCCATCCCACCAAATTCACAGCCATGGGACAGGAAACAGGGCTTTAAATGGCAAGGGGCCAGTGTGGAATCACTCTTCAGAGCAAATCTTTACAGAAGGAGGGATAGACTTTCCTCTTCTCTGTGTCCATACAGAGGGTCTTTGTAGGTAATCCTACATACTGGGAGAACAGAGGTCCCTGCCTCAGGGGTCATCTGAGAAAGGGGAACTTGTGGCAGGGAAATATTGATGGCAGAGGGAAACACACCTTCCTGAGGATTGCTGTGACTGCCTGAAAGGGCTGTGCTAGTGTGGGAGCTGAGGCTGGCTCCCCTGCTGTGTCAGAACAATTCCCTATCTCTGCCCTGGAATCCCTGTTATTCCCTGGTTTTATTCACATTTTACAAAATAAACTCCCAAGAGCTTCCCCTCCTCCTCTAATAGCCTTTCTCCCAGGAGCCTTTGGTGGTTTGTTTGTGCTAACAGGGCCACTGCTTAAATACCCAGTGTTTGCTTACCTCCCTTCAGGATGCCCACCCACACCCTAGCTGTCTCCACACCATGGATATACATTCCCACTCACCACTGAGAACCAGCTTTCCCCAGCTGGCAGTGTTGTAGCAGCAGAGGGCAAGGACAAGGTAATGTTTGAACCAGAACTTCCAGGTCTGGGGGCTGGGGAGGGATCTGTTGGATCTCCTGTATGTTAGTCATTGTGAAAAGCACAGAGGGTAGAGCGTGGACTCTTGTTCTAGGGAGAAAGACCACATGTCCCAGTCTCAAAGCAGTGTCTGTGGCTCAGGGCTGCCATTGCCTTCAACACACATGCTGCTCAAGCAGGTGCCCTAAGGTGAGTTGCTGGTGCCTGCAACCAACGGGACTCAGGGCTTTTTGGCTGGAATTTTTCCTACATCATGTCTTGGTTCCACAGTGGCTTTCTCAGGCTTTGCAGAGGCCCACATGTTTCCAGAAACATGGTGACACAAGGACTCATTGTTCTCACAGAGGTTTTTGCCTCAGCAGCTCCCCTGTCTTGTGCCATCGCTTGACTGCTCACACAGACATCCCTAAACCTCCCAGCCATTCTCAAACTGTCTTTGACAGCATCATGTTCTTCACGTTCTTATTTTTGCCACTTTTCTTCTTCCTCCTTTTAACTTCCAAGGAGTTCTTTGTCTTTCCCATTAGACTCCTTGTAAAAAACCAGCTGCAGTCAGTCTATTCTATCACTGGAACTTAACTGTTTAAGTCTGAACACTGTGAAATTCCTGCATGTAGGAAAAGCCCTCTCTCAAAAGCCAGAGCATCAATAAGAGATGCTTTGCCTATATTTAGCTACTGATTTCTGCTTTTGTAACCCCTGAACAGTCCTGCCAAAACAAACGGGTAATGAACACGAAACTCGTAACAGAAATCTGGCTGGGTAAATGGAAAGATCATATGTTGGTGTGAACACAGACAGCTCTTCTAGCATTTAAAACAGTCTTAGGTGTAATTAAACCAGTTGCATTCTGCAAACACAAGACTCAAGTAATGCAGCAGCCCTGCTTTGGAGCCAATTTTCTTTCCTTCCCTGCAGGCAGGAATTTTTACAGCAGGGGAGACTGAAGAGCACAGATGCTCTCCTGCATGGACTGCCATTCTCTGCTGAAGAGAAAACCTGGTGTTCCCAGGCTTCTGATTTTCGGAAGATAACATCTTCCAAACCGCTTTGATTGCCATGGGAGTGCTGAGCAAGTTTGCATCATGCAGAATTTAACCCCTTCTTCAAAATGTATGTTTCCTGACAAAGTGGATTTGATTTAAACTGTTCTTCTAATTTATACCTGCATCCTCTGAAAATAGAAATTTAGGTGATACTCCATTATTAGGGTATCAGGGCAGCACAGCCCATCACAGTGAGCAAGTCTGTATCAGGAGAATACCAAGCTTCAGGGCTCTGAGCTTTCAGTGACTGCTGTGTCTGTAGACTTGAAGTTCAAGCATCTTGAAGACATAATCTGTATAGCCAGCCTTTGCTCTGTAACAGTTGTTTTACAGTAGATGGGCAGTCTTAGCTGGGGAGAAACTGTGGCTGATCGGAGGTCGTGTTGCTGATCAGAGTCCTTATGAAGGGAAACACTCCCATACCTTTGCGGACTTGCGTATGCCTGTCCCAGCAATGTGTCCTCTCAGGGCTCCTACAGGAAAAAACCCAAATAGATCTGCTCTGAATTCATCAGCTGGGTATAATGGTGGAGCTGAGCTGCAGTGCACGAATCTCCATGGGAAAGAGGTGATGCTGAGTCAGTGAAATGATCTGATTACATCTCTCCATGATATCCTTTTTCTGTCACCAGTCCAGCCCTCTGAAATCCGCAGGAGAACCAGTGGAATTTTTCCTTCTCTGGGGATTCTGGCTGCCTTCATGAGGTTGGCACCATGCTCGGTCCTTGCAAAATTTGTGGCCTCTTCCTGACCACAGCAAATGGCACTTTGGCCAAGAGCTTGTAGAGCTGCTTGAGCTGTTGAGTGGAAGGCACTTGATGATGGATGAAGGTATACAAATTTCATGCTTTTATTTAGAAATAAAATATGTTTTCTAATAAAGTACAACCCTTGAATTTCCCAGCTGACTCCACATCCACCTACTAAGAATTAGAAGGGTGAAGGTCTAATTCAAAGCAGCATGATGTACCCCTTCTTTGTGTTCCTTGTCTGTCCAGTCCCAAGTCACCAAAGCCCAAGTGTGCTCCGCCCAGCACACCCTTTTGCTGTTCTGAACTGCACTAACACGTGGTTATCAGCTGAGGCATTGGATGAAACCCATCATTATCCAAATCAAACATCAGCGTGGCTCAGACTGGATGGTCAAGTGTCACTTGGAGACATTTAGGGAAAGATGATCACTTCGGGAGTCCAGATTTCACCTCCTTCACCTTGTTGCTGTTTCCTGCCATTCTGGGGGATAAAAAATCAAGAGAGAGTGGGAGGATTTTGCTGGGTAGAGCAACTTGGTGCTCTTCGCCAACTGCAAACCCTCAGTAAACAATGCCGAATAGCCAAGGGAAAAATAAAAGTCCATTAACGGTGTGAGCCCGTTAACGGTGAGGGGATTCACTTTTGAGAGGCTGCAGAGCACTTATCTAATGGAACGAGACCATTAAGTGCCATGAGGTGCAGTAGCATCCCGCCCCTCGCCCCAGCCTCCGGGTGTGGACACCTGGGTGTGCCCGCGTGGGCTCCCATGGGAACCTCCAGGAGCCTGGCCGGCAGCAGGGCGAGGGAGAGCGCAGACCTGCACCTGGGCGGGAGCCCGGATAGCGGGAAAGCGCCGGCTCACTCACCTTCCAAACTCCCAGCAAACGTCCCAAGCGTGCCGGGGGAACGGCTTGTTCCGGGGGAATCCCGGGACGGCGCGGCGGGACTGCCCACCTGCAGCCCCGCGCCAGCCCTGGGCAGCCGGGCGTGTACAGGGGAGCTGGCGGCGCCCGGGACCCCCGGCGCGGCCTCCCCCCTCCGGGCTCCCATTGGCCGCGGGGCGGGACGTGCCGCCCCGCTCCAGGGCCTATATTAGGGCAATATTGCCCCGGTGGGGCGCGGTGTTGCCCCGTGGGTCATGGACCTGGGGTACTTTGCTCTCGCCTTTCCGCCGGGGCTGCGCCGCGGGGCCCCGCAGGTCCCGTACCCCCAGCGAGGAGACGACGCCTTCCTGGCGCTGGGCACCACGGCCAGCGCCGCGCCCCCTCGGCAGGCGCTGGGGTGCGCGGCCGCTCCCCCCGCGGCGCTGGGCGCCGGCTACCGGCCGTCCCGGGGAGCCGGACCGCCGGGCTACGCCACGTCCATCCTTCCCGGGAGCGGCCGCCCGCCGCCGCCGCCGGACCCCGACCGCCCCTGCCTCTGCCTCGGCGCGGGCGGCGGGGGGCTGCGGCACCTCTCTCCCTGCCCCGGGGCCGCCCCCGCGCCCGGCTCCCCTACTCCCGCGGCGGCCCCGGCGGCGCCCCGCACCTTCGAGTGGATGCGAGCGAAGCGGAGCCCGCCCGGGAGAAGTGAGTGCGGCGGCGGGGAGCGGGTGGGGGCTGCTCTCATCCCGGCTCCCCTCTGCCCGTCTCCTGCCTCGACCCCCGCCCCGCTTCCTCCCCCTGCCCTTGCTCCTGCTGAAGCGCGGTGTTTTTCGGCGTTGCAGGCGGTGCGGCGCCGTGCGGGGGGGAACCTCCCGCCTGCCCCGCACGCACCAGCTTCAGCACCCGGCAGCTCACGGAGCTGGAGAAGGAGTTTCACTTCAGCCGGTATCTGTCGCGGGCCCGCCGCCTCGAGGTGGCCCGCTCCCTGCGCCTCCGCGACGCCCAGGTGAAGGTCTGGTTCCAGAACCGCCGCATGAAGCAGAAGAAGCGAGAACGGGAGGCGCTCGCCGCCCCCGCCGCCGCGCCCGCGGGTGTCCCGGGCGGCCCCGAGTGAGGCTCCGCCGCCCCCACGGCGGGGCCCGCGGGGACGTCGGGGCTGGGCTGGAAACTGCGGCCGGCGGGGTACCCGGGTGTC
Organism: Corvus moneduloides; assembly: GCF_009650955.1. Taxonomy (NCBI): domain Eukaryota; kingdom Metazoa; phylum Chordata; class Aves; order Passeriformes; family Corvidae; genus Corvus; species Corvus moneduloides. Next base: position 17,152,457 of record NC_045482.1, on the reverse strand, counting down.
CTTTCATGCGGGACTGCTGCGGTGCAGTTCCGCTGCTTTTTCTGTTGCAACTTTATGTACAGTTTTATTTATGAGGATTCAGGGAAAATCGCCGGCCCGGAGCGCCTCTGCTCGGTGTCGGACCGGGCCGAGGCAGCGGGCGGACGCAGCTGGGAGCCAGGGGAGAGCGCTGCTCCCCCAGGGCAGGGCAGTGAGCGGCTCTGCCAACTCCCCTGGGTTCAGTGGGCGGTGGGTGCGTGGAAGGGCTGCCACACGCTCCCGACCTTTTCTTCGTTTTGCATTTAAAAAGACAGATCCATGGGCTCGAGGAGAGTTGGTGCAGAAGGGGAGAAACCCAAAGAAAGCGGAGCAGGGAAACTTCCTCTTACGGGAAGGGTCAGGGATGGTCATGGCATGAGTCCAAGATCCCCTTTTGAAAGAAGTGTCCTTGTCTTCTGCCCTGCCCTTTGCAAGATTGCTGCAAAAAAGAGGTGGTTTTTGCTTGTATTTATTTGTCATTCATTCATTCCCATTCCTTTTCCTGATGTGGCTGATTTAGTCAAAAATCTGGTTTTGACAGAAAAAACTACGAGGTAAAATTTAAAAACAAATAAAGTCTTAAGAGGAGCATCTCTTCCCTTTCAAACTGCAGAGGTGCTGGAATTTCCCTTGCAGAGGCTCTGGGTGGCCCAAGACTGGCCAGCAGCCACTCTGTTGCCTCCCAGCTCCCTTCACATGTCCCTAGACAATATAAAGCCTCTTACAGCATCTAGGGCCAGACTCTCAGTTCATCTAGCTCTCTCAGTCTTCATTGTACTTATGGCTAAAAAATTGCATCATATTAAATAAGTTCGCAACAAATCTCACCACATGCAAAATCTCAAGACCTGTTAAAGCTCAGAAAGATCATTGAGTTTGACCAAAGACTAAAAGGACAAGAGGATTCCTGGGTCTTTTACTTGGATACTTGCATAAAAAAGATTGGCAATGTTCCCATCAATAAAATAATGGTATCAAAGTGGAGAAAGGAACTGAATTTAGACTTTTTTCCCATTTGTGACTGGGAAAGCATAACAGCAATGTGGAGAGGAATGACATATGGATTTATGTGAAGGTGATTTTATTTATTTGTGGACAGGTCTTTTATTTTGGACAAGTCTCTTTTTGCCCTGGATTTCTGCTGGGTATTGGACTTTGGGGTGAAGAACCAATTATGGGTCCAGGGGAGACAGACCTCAAGGGGACCTGTGAAATGCACTGGGTCCCTGTCTGGAAGCCAGCCCCAGACACCAACAGCTGTTTGTCTTTGTTGGATGCTTGCTGGGTAAAACGAGCACAGAGAGAGGATGAAGATGGATGTCTCAAGTCAGAAAGTCTGCAACACAGAAGATTGTTACTCTCTGTAATACTTTCCATTCCCTCAGGTGCCCTTCTGCTTAAGGCTTTCTTCTGAAGACTTCTGCTGAGGGACTGGGAAGCCACTGCTGATGGAAGCTTCAGCAGAGGTTGGTGGGAGCCCTGGGAAACTACTTCCAAAAGCTGGGCAGGCAAGTTGTGATGATGTTGTGGCAACAGGTCAACAGCTAAATGGGGGCAGGAGCCTCCTTGGCAGGGACATGGGTGTTCCCCCCAGTGAACATCCAAAGGAAGGGACTTCCCAAGACAGAAGTGTTTGGTCACATGTCATATCCTGACTGTACTGGCAAAGGACAATAATGCTAGAGGCTCATGGTTGTGCATGCACACAGGCACATTTTTGTTCTGTATATAGTGTTATGGTTCATGTCCCTTGGGCTGGTTCACTTCATGGGATAGCCCTAAAAATTCCCAGGGTTGAAGTACTCATGTGAAACGAGTTGCAACCAAAATATGTGGTTTGCAGATCTTCATTAAAGTAATGACACCAAATAAGCATTTATACTGCAGGCTGATCATTCATTAAAAACAAGAAATAGTACTTCTGCCACCTTTTTCTTTTTTTTTTTTTTTGAGGGTGCTATTTAAAGCAAAATAAAGCAAAATGTGGTAAAATTAATGAAAATTTGAATAAATCAACTTTGTTTAGCAAGTTGAATTTTAAAGGCAAGTAAACTAACCATCTCTTTTCTGCAGCTGTCTTAAAGGTGCATTTTGTGAACTCCTCTGCTCCTACTCTTTGTTTTTTTTTTTTTTTTCTTAATACTACAAGTGAGCATAGACATATAGCCAGAATAACCCATCTTTCTCAGAACATATGTTTCACATACAAACTTTAGAAAATAGCTGTATTTTCAGTTGCCTCCAAATTCGTCACATGTCTATGGGGTTGCTTGTTTGTCAGCCTTTTATTTTCCTAGTAATTTTGACATTTGTGCCAGGCACTTTAGGTCAGAGGAATGCTTTCTATACTGCTGGCATGCTCCTGCACTACCAACATGGAAAGAAAGATTCTCATTGATTTCAGTGATGCTGGATCAGACCATTAGAGAACACTAAGTCTTTTACAATGAATGTTTTCATGACATATATTGTCCTGAATAAATAAATATATGTGCTGGCCTTGTAGCAGTGCACAATTCTGTATCCATCAAAATGACACAGACTGAATACACGGAGATTTACTCTGAAATTAAGATGAAACCTTACGACTCTTTTATGGCAGTCTGAATCAATTTAGTGGTATGGACATAACTATATTCTGTCTTAAGAACCAGAACTTAGTATTAAGTGTAATTTCCGCTCACGTGACAGGGCCAGTTTAATAGGATCTTTCTCTTCACACACAGTTTTAGCTGTATGAGGATTAGATATTGCTCCTTTGCACTATTCTGTCAGCAAGATATCCAGAGGAAGGACCTAATGCAAGTCACGTGCCAATTCTTGAATAATTAAATAAAAATGCCTGTGATATCCATGGGTGCACACATGAGACAAATAAATGATAGATAAGGTCTAAGATTCACTCATTTAACATTAATCCCAAGAGTTGTGTCTCACACATGCTCAATTTGATGCCTAGCAGTTGGAAACAGGTTTTAGATTTGGCAGCTAGAGGTAAGAGCATAAGGTGCAGTTTTCACTGCAATCGGAGAAAATATTCCAGACTGGACTCAGTAGATACCCACCACCATATAATTTATTGCAAATTATAAAACTACTATTTCCTGGCCTTATTTTTCCTCAGCCACCATCAGAAACCTCAGAAAGATCATTCTCTTTCAGTCATATATTAATTTTTGCCTACTGACTGTTGCTCAAAGGGCCACAGGCTACAAAGGGATATGAACAAAGTAATTTTTTATGTGTTTCCATTTTGCCTGAAACAGAACAAAAATATTGATTTGGAAGGCTTCCAAGAGGAAAAAAAGTTGTTAAATTACTGTTCCTACGTGGCATATGTGAAGGTAGAGATTTCATATTCTTTGGATAGGTAACTGATAACAGAAAATTGCACCTCTTTGAAAATCAAGCTTAGGTAAGAACCCAGGCTTGCTTGGGTATCTGGCTTCCCAAGCGGAACAGATTTAGTATGTTACTGCTTGGAATTACAGCAAAGGGAACACTTTGCTGAGGGTCAAACCAACGACTCTGTTTTATGGTATGAGCTGCATATCCAAATTTATTTTGACCGTGCAAGTAGCCAACAGTAAGATAGAAAACAAAAATACGCAACCCAGTTCCTATATTTTAATCTCCTTTTAAAAGTGTCCCTCTCCTTTATTTATGGTACAACTTGGAACTGTGGCTTATGCAAATAATGGTACAGACTACAAGCAGAGGAGAACAGACTACTACTTCTTCTAAGAAAAATCTTTGTAGTCGGAATTACAAAATGCAAACACCTCTTTGGAGTTCCAAGAACTTGTCTTTAACAGCTAAGAATCATACTTATGATTTGTCCTGCACTGCTCTGTCAGCCTAAGTTCCAAGGAACCCCCAAGAATGCTTGCAAATCCCTGGTGACTGAAGAGAAGTGGGTATGGAGAGAAACCCCAAATGAGACATGGCTGTTACCAGTTTATCAATAAGAGGTGACTGAAGTTTAGGGGACACACATTTTATTCTATTTGCAATATATGGCTATATACAGCTGTATGTTTATGTGATTCACTCAATCTCAACCATGGTTTTTTCATGATTTTTCCTAGTATCAGTGAACTAAGGAGTCTTTGCCCAAGGAAAGTCACCTTGATAAAGAAAGGTGAACCAAATGACAAATCATTCTCCTCCCTATCATAACAATATCTGTTATTCCACGACTACTTAACCACATCTCTAAAATGTGCCTCAGATAATTCTGGAAATTATATAGGGAAAAGACACTTCACAGAGCCAGTGTCTTACTGTAGTTTAGCTTTATCTGGAAGCCTTTTGCTGTTCTTGATCATCAGCCAAGCGAACAAAGTAACCCTCAGCTGTACAATATGTAAATCTTCCTTGGCTGTTAAAGCCAATTTACTCTTGCACAGAATGTTAAAATCTCAGATGGAGATACAGTCCCGACACCTTTTTGTAAACTGTACAAGGCTTCCTTTATATTGAAAAACTTTAGACCACTGGTCCACAAAAGAGCTTTTCATAAACAATTTTGGTACTCTTGTGGGTTTTTTTCCTCAAAAGACAACAGCCACTGGTGATTAGCAGATTGAAAACCAGCAGTTTAAGTAAACAAACAAACACAGGAACAAATCCAGTCAGTTTCTTTTCTACTAGCCTAGCAGACTTCCTACCACCTGGAAAACAGATCTCTTTTACTATGCTTCATCAGCAAGCATAGTGTTGCAAATAGTAACTCAAAAAAAATTTTCATTTTATTTTGAAAAATGTGGCATTTTTAACCAGGATGGCATATTATGTCTTATGAAAGTGTTTAACAGGTCTAACTCATTCAGTCTGGCCCGTGGCCCTGACCTTAGAGTGATACCCCTACACTGACCAGCATGGGGGACATACCTAACCTGGGTGCTTGAGCCCTTACACAGAGAACAAAGACCTTTGCAATGCATCAATTCATGCTGCTGTGGGTGTGCATAAAATTACACACAGGTGTGAATTCAGTGGATCAGGAGACCTGCTTCTGTGGGGCAAAAGGAACCATTCCTTCTGCCCATGCAGCCAATGAAAACCACCTGAAACCCAGTAATATGATTTTGGTGACATTAGTATAGCAGGAGAATCTGAGAGCTAAGGCTTTCCTGCCATTACTCTTCATCTTAATGGCTGTGCTACACTAAATCTACATTCCTAATGCCTCTTTTTATGTTCCTTTAACAAGTAAGCTAGATTAAACACTATAAAGTTTAGAGTGGTATTTGAAAATAGATAAAAATATCAGTAAATTTTTTAATGACTACTCAGATCTGATTTTGCACAGTTACTGTTCAGATAATGGAAACAGTTTCTAATCCTGGCAATCGCTAGTATTAGATCCATATCTTAAGCATAGATATTGGTATAATTATTTTTAATATGTAGACATTTATAGATTTATAAATTACACAATTTATGTGGAGTGACATTTTCTTCAACATCCAAGTGTATCAAATCCAATGATAATTATCAAACAGTGTTAAAAGCCTATCAATAAAATAATCTATCTTTCCCTTTAGAAATCCAGCCAAGTAAAAGTGTAGTAGGTACACGACACCAATGAGCTATCAAACCCATTTTCTCATGCTAGAGAGACTAGACCTCAAACCGTGCATGTAACAGGGTGACATCTTCTAATAGGTCCAAGATTTTGTAAAATTTTGTAATTGTAACCAGCACTGTGAGCACTGTGAGCACTGTGACTTTCATTTCAATGTGACTAGGCAGAAAGTTAAAAAAAATGGGACAGGACTGGATGAACACTCTTAATGTCACGTCTCACTTAAGAAATGGACCACCTGGTGCTTCTGGTTGCCTTTCAAATGTAGTACCAAATCAAATAGATAGATTTGATAATCTGATTTGGGACTTTAAATGCGTGAATTGTTGCAGTAAGAGTTATACAAGAAAATGGCTATGACAAGTCTGGTGTAATTATAAATGCGAAAGAAAAAAATAAATCCAAACAAGAATAAAAACATTACATCCTGTCTGCAGGTTGTCAGTGTCATCTGTGATGTTGTTGTGTCCATCACCCACGATCTAAGGCCTGCAATAGAGCTCACCCACTCCAGAGGCAGATGGCCATACTTTCAAGAATTGGAAGAGCACAGCTTTGGCCTGTTTTTCTGAAGAAAAATTTCCTAAATTTGAAGTCCGTTGTATTTAATAAAAAACGATGGTACAATGGCATATCTAGATGTTGGCATCAGTCACATCCAGACAGGGATACCAAGATCTGCAGTCCCTGCCAGCCTGCAATTTGTGTCCTAAAGTCTTTATCAGCTGCAGCCTGAGCCTCACCAGTGGCCACATGATGTACAGGCAGTGTAACTAATTGCACACATTTGCTGGATTTGTCAGTCTCAGGGCTTGTTCTGCATTGGTCCTCTTTGAATCCAACTCTGCTGATAGTTTAGACAGACTGGCCATCTGACTCATCAGTGTAAGTCTCCTGTACCAGCAATAATTTAACTGAACACATTTAGTTCTAAACATCTGACTAAGAAGGTTTCAGATCCTAGCAACATTACTCTTGCAACTTTTGCCAGCCTCCGGGGAATTGAGAGGAAGTAATGGATTTGGAACATCCTGCATACACATGGCTGTTAGCTGGACTAGGCTGGAATTTAGCTGGATTAAACTGAAATTTAGCTAGCTTGTGCTCTCTGCATGCTTATGGAAACTGAATATGGCTCATGTGGCTCAAAGTATTTCTCAACCAGGCATTCCTTTTCCATGTCCCAGTGTTCAAAAAGATTAAAAGTGTATCTTATTTGCAAAATGTTCTGAAATCATGGCTGCACTACTTTTTATTTCTGCTTGTTCTGTCTCTACAAAGACCAAAGAAAACACCTGGTGCTTTTCTCACATCCTTCTCCTGGTGCCAGGAAAAGGATCAATCTGATCTGCCACATCCCCTCACAAATCTCAAGAGGTATCCAGCTTCACCAACTCATACCTACAAGCAAGAAGACCATATGTTTTTAATGTATATACATTCAAGTTATTTCAGTCAGCATAATTTTTTTCTTTACCACAGTCGTACCCTGGGGAGAAACTATGTCAAGTATGAACTTCTATGGCTGTAATGAAGATATGGCAAAGCTTTCCTTGTTCCTTTTATGGAACAAGACAATGATTTTAGATGGAATAGATTTAACTTCTGGAGATTCTGATATGTTGTATCCATCGAATCAGTTCTCAGCCTCCCTTAAAAATATAGCATGGCACTTCGATATGGTCAGGCTAAGTGCCTAAACTGGGGGTGTTGGAAAAAAAACCCACTAGAGAAAACTTCTTATCTATGAGGCACGTGGGGGAAATGATTCAGAAAATAAAGTCACTTCCATGTAAGCTTTTTAAAAGAGGAGGTTTCCCATTCAGAGGTAAAAATTTTATAAAAGATCATTCAGCTCTGCAGCATTTAGCTCTAAAAATGGAAAAGTCAGTATAAACAATGGGTTGCTTCTATAAGGACTGAGTAATCAGGTAGAACTGGTCACAACTCTTTTGCTGAAGTGAAATGAACAGCATGAAAAGCCAAGACCTAAGCCCCATCCTGGCTCAGCAGTGATGGCATTCATGCAAGATCAACAAGGCTCATGTCCCTGCTCCTCCATGTCGGTCTCCCTAAAGCACTTCCCAGGGATGTGGAGGTTGAATGGGATGGTTTGGATCTGATTAACTCTCTACCAAACTTTATTCTCAGGTGTTCTAAGACTTCTATGCATATGACTGATGAGGGGGTTTTGTAGGTGGGTCTTGCTCCCTCTCCCTTTCTAAGATCTTGTAAAGGGCTTTTGGTTTTATCCTGGTGTGGAACAGCAACACATCCTTAATCTCAAAAAATCTTTTGGGACAAGGCAACCATTTCCTGCCCAGCTTTACAATTAATCACGGCGCATCCCTCTTACAGTGCGTTGCAGATAAATAATTCATTACAGCTGCCTCTTCCCTCCATGCAGGCTAGGCAGTTTTGATCATTTCTACAGAAGAAGAAAAAAGTTAATTCCTTCTATACTGGCCTCCAGAAAAGGATTTAGACCCTCTCACAAGGAACTTTGATGAATTAATAAACCTCCTCCTCATGCTTGTCCAGAAACTGAGTTCAATTGCAGCTCCCTAATTTTCCAGATAACATCTGTAGAGTTTGAGAAGACTTGCCTAACCAGTGCCTACAGTCAAACTGTGAACAATTATTATTTTCATTAACAAGATGGATCTAGATTTTGCTACAGTATGATTTACACAAATATCAGGATGAACCTTTACAGGCATTGCTACTGCAAGCTGGAGTCATAATTGCTGCTTTGACATTCATGCTGTTTTGACAATGCAGTCCTGATCCATGCTTTAAAAAAAAGACTTGTTGGTGTCTGGTCAACTAGGGATTAAAAAAAGATAGACAAGTATGGAACCAGCCTGTTAACACAGGTTGAGTTCAAGGAAACCAAAGGCAGAGTCTGGCAGGAAGGCAGCGTGGACCTATGCAGTAGCACAGGCAGGGAAACCAGGACAAAGCTGTTGTCTCCCTTCTGGAAGCTCCTGCTTGCAGGTCCCTCTGACCTGAGATTTTGTTTTAAAGCATCCTGATCCCATAAAGCATAAGCTATGTGAAACTTACTGCTCTAAATCCACCACTTGCATGGAGAAACAAGCTCCATGGGCAGCTGAGACACTGTCGTGGTCCTGGGCCCCACCTGGGACACCCTCCCCTCCAGTGGCCCGGTGGATCTATTTGAAACTCAATCCAGGTCATTGTCCTCTTTGCCTACCCATGGCTCTTCCTTACTTGGACTCTGACTTGTGAGCTGATGTCCCTGTCCCCATGGAGGTGCCTGCTGTCCTGGGCTGAGAGCACCGGGATGTGCTGTAGAGGCTGTTCCCTGCCCACCTGCAGAGCTCTTCTGGGAAAGCTCAGGTAAAGCTGGGAAGATCAAGGTCTGACTTCGAGATATTGGGTATTTCAGAGCACAGAGCAAGCTTCCTCAGCAGCTGCTAGGAATGACAGGGATATGCAAGAGCCTGGGGGCTGGTAACACCTCCAGTGAATAAAATAGTGAAGTTTGGGTTTCTGCACAGCTGCTTTGATGTCCACTCAGTGCAGCTGCAGGGATGACAGATGTGCTAAAGTAGACCTGGCATCCCTGAAAATCTGACCCTGCTGAATAAAAGAAGGCAGAAAAGGAGCTGAGAAAAGGAGATGAAAATGATTAATCTAATGGCTTTCATACAGTTTGTGATTCCCTATTTTCTTTCAGAAATGCTATTCTTGTATCTCTTAAAACTCTAATAAACACTTTCTATCTTCATGTAGGTTGCTGGAAATGCATCAGCATTATTTTGTTCGTCAATTAAGTATGCAGATCTTCCTTACATGCAAAGTGGTTAATGTTAATACTCTGACTATTGCATTTTTATAGATGGATGTTCCTAGAAATCATATCTTATCTTGTTTACACAACAATTAGACCCTTTTGAGCCTACCTGATTATGAAAATAAGGGAATACTGTCAGTGGCATGCAATTCATTTCATTAGAATGAAAATCTATTGTAAGGTACACCTGAACTGTCATAAACCCAACATTATTTCTTACTCCATCATGGACACTACCACAAAACATTCATGCCAACTTCCCAAGGAAGTGCATTGGAGCTACAGAGGTGAGTTTGGCCTCAATTTTGAATTCAGGTTCCATATAAAATGGTATCTCCTTAGTGAACTCAGAGGACCGTGCGTGTAACTGAAAAATTTGCAACTTGGCTCATGCTTGAGTAGTTTTGGCACCATTCCTCATACTGAACAGTGGATTGCATGAAACGGCTGATAGGCAAACGCTTGCCTTAAAAGTACACTAAATGCTTTATGAGATCCATTTGATCATACTAGTCCAGATTAATCTGTTTCTGTTGGTCTGTGTACTTTGCCAGACTGTTTAGTGTACAGAGAACCTCTGGCATGAAGTCATGCTAGAAACACCCTCCTGCTGCTGCCTGGCACTGGATGTGTTGGCAGGGAAGGACTTACTCAAGTCTTCCTTTATTGTAGAGATTTCCAGCAGCCATAATAGCTCTTTAAAGACACTGACAGGCAGCATAATGCTGAGCAGCCCCCAGGATGCCCTAAGTTACACCAGAGGGGTAGCCTGGCTGTGGGCCAGGCAAGGAGAAGGCATTTCAGTGCTGGCTTTTCCCCCCATGTCTCTTTACTGCTTGGCCTTTCCTCAAAACTCCAGCCGTACCACACAAGCAGCCTTCAGACATTTCACCCATAAACAAAATTTCTGCACAGTTCTCCTTGACAGAACCGTTGCTAATTGAATCTGTGACTGTCAGCACTCCTCCTGTGTCTTGGAAAGGCCTGAATTGTTAGAGACCTGCTCCACAGAAATGCAGAGCAGTGTTTTGGGCAGATGTCCCCAGTTGTGTGCTGAGAAAGCGCTCTGATGAGGTCTGTCGAGCAGCATGTGGCCCCAGCTTGTTGTCTGGTGATGAAGAAAGGTTATACTGCAACACAGATCAACTCTGCAGTGTCCTCTATCACCTCAACAGTGCTCTGAAGAGGAATATTTGCTATCAGTGTTGGAGTGATACAATACTCTTGTATCCACCTTAAACTGGACTTAGCCCATAATGTGCTTCATAAACTCGAGAACTGTGTGTGACACCTAGCAGTGTTCTCAGTTTTGGAGAAACTAAGTTAAATGCCTTAATTTTCTGGTGATTTGTTTAATCTTATCTACTGTCATATATATGGCTAGCTAGACTATAATTTGAATGGCCAGCAATAGCGTTACAAAGCAAAGAGCTTGAAAAAATGCACAAGACCAAAAGTCTTTCATTGCCATCTCACAATTCCTTTTGCAAAATATTCCTAACAATTGTATCTGCAAAGGACTCGTAATGCAGGTAAAGGTATGCACTGTTGTTAGCCATAGGTTTTGTAAAATATTAACAGAGAACCAGAGATGTTAAAAGTTGTCTAAATAACATTATGGGAACTAATAAGAACAGTTGCTTTTTCCTAGGCAGAATATTAATCCTATTCAAGTTCCATTCTATTTAAAGTGGAATGCTTGTATATGTGTCCTAGCCCTGCTTCACCCGTGGACAGTTTAACCCTAGGAATTAACACCTTACATGGTAAAGGCAGCCCATGTGGAGAGATGGGCTATGAGAAAACTGAGCTCCACCTTTTTGGTGTGCCCGTGTCAGCACCCCTCATCAAGGGCTGACCTTCTGAAATGCAAAGCCCAGGGGACAGTGCAATTCTGCTTTCAGTTTCCCTTGAAATCCTATCCGAAAGCGCATCCTTCTCTGCATTCAAATCAGAGGGACCAGCACCCTGAGATCTGCTGTGAAGCCTTTACAATCTATGGAAGCTAGGGAGCTTTCCATGGCATGGAGCAAGAATTACCAGAAAGAAATTTGTTAATGGTGAGGCCATCTGAAGAAACAATTCACATGCAGACCCTGCAGGAAGCCAGGCTTACAAGAATGATGCATTTCCTCGAAAAGCTGAGGGAGGAGAGAGGTGTATTGAATAAATTGAAGGTGGGGATGCAGTCAGTTTCATTGCTCCTATCTATTGTCACTGGAGATCTCCCTGGAGGATTTCCTACAAGGTACTCTGCTGAAACAGTCCTTTTAGTGGGAGCAGGGAGGAGGACAGGGAATGCAGAGACAAAAGTACTGCCCCAATCTCCTGTCCCAGAGACAGAAGCCTGAGCGTCTGTGTTCTGCCACTTGTTGGAGGCATGGTCTGAGCATCACTCAGTTTTCCTCCTGTTTTGGCTAACTGTTTGGATCTGGCAGCAGATTTCTGTCGATACTTATTTGTTCATACTTGCTAGATTACTTCCTGATTTTTGTTCCCTAATTTAGTTTGCATCATCCACCTCCATTTCTGCAGATGACTTCTTTGTATCAAACTGAGCTCTACAGAGAAACATTCTTTTTTAATTGGGTGCTAATATACGGATTTGATCTAGTTTATCCCTAGTTTAAGCTCAGCCTTTTGCCCCATGGCTTGTGTTTTTAGCCTTCTAAGTACTGCTGGTGATGAAAAGACCCAAAGAGCACAAACCAGCTTAATTTAGACTCTTGCAATCTCTTAATACAAAGCCACTCAGCTTCTCAAGACTGCTCAGAGTTTCTGTAATTTCAATGCTATTCAACTTACAGCTGCAATTAGAAATGGAGCTTTCATCAGCATTTAAAAATAATCAGTTCAGTTCTCTTCCACATCACTGTTTTAAGTCCTCAGTCCATTGTTCCAATGCATTCACTGGCTCTTCTGCTTTTGCTACTGCTCTAACAGCATGCTTCCACTATTATGGGAAAAATATATTCAATGTATTCATATGAAGAATGATTCAGTAGTGTCACCAGAGGAGTTTTACATACTTTACAAACATTAATACATTTATACATCCCACGTCTTCTGTACGTAAAATATTTAAGATTTTACAGGACTGAAATGTTGTGCTATCTGTCCTTCACGGTAGAGTAAGTCATACTTGATAAAATGAGATATTCTTACTAAAGTGTGGCTAAAGAAATGAGGAATAAGAGGCACTGCAGGATAATGGAACAAGTAATTCACATATCCTTTATCTTCTCTGCAATCAACATACTGGGTATGTAATTTTATAGCATTTTCCAACACCTGAATAGTCTTTATGTGATAGAATTAAGACCAAGAAATTAATGGTTGAAAGGCAAGGTGTACATTCCAAAAAGCAGAGTTTGTCTTCTGGAATTAAGACTCCCAACTAGGGATGAAGAAAAAGGCAGCTGTACCCTTTAGTTCTAACCTATTGCCCCAGACGCTTCGGGAGGCATTTCGTCGTTCTGTTTCCTTGTGTCCCTGTGCCCAAGCTAAGGGCGCAGAGGCCGAGCAGGCAGTGCCGCGCTGGGAGTTCCCGGGGGTTTGCCCTCAGGCTGGGATAACGGAGGGGACTGTCGCTCCCAGGCCGGGGTGCTCGGAGATTCCCGGCCCCGCACAGCACCGCTCCGCGCCCACGCCCCGCAGCCCCGGTGCAGCCGCGGGGCCCCGCCCCGGCCCCGGATGCAGTCGCTGGCCCGCCGGGGGCGCGGCGCCCAGTTCCTGTGCGTGCCCTCGGTCCGCCCGCCCTCCCTCCGCGACATGTCGCTGGTGGCCGAGGCCTTCGTGACTCAGCTGGCCGGTGAGGGGCGGGGGCGGGCGGGCCGCGGGGCCGCGCTCCGGGCCGCGGGGTGAGGGCGGCGGCGGCAGCGCCGCCGAACTGCCGCGGCCTCAGACCCTGGGGTGACCCCTCGGGATGGGGCGGGGGCGCCGCGGGGAGGGGGCTGTGGTTGGCTGAGGGCGGGCGGCGGTGCCGTACGGAGGCCGGCCCCGGAGGACAGGGACAGGTCACCCCGCACGGCTTCGCACCGAGCACAGCCGTGCGCGGCCGCCAGGTCCGCTCCGCTGTGGGCTCCCTAACCCCGGCTGTACCGGGGCGCATCGTTACTTTGATTTAATAACTTTTCTTTCTTTGAAACGACTTAACGTTCTTCCGTGATCCAAAAAACCACGTCATGTTTATAATTCTCGCAGCTGGCGTTGAGCCCCGCTGTGTGGGAGAGCTCGGGGCGGCGTGCTGCCCTGCCCGTGCCCACGGGTGCGTGCCGTGTCCTCGCAGGGAGCCTCGGAAGCGTGACGGGACCTTTGCTACCTGTTAGTGCTCCTGTGAGCCGCTGCAGCTGCGCCGTCTAAACCGGACGTGACCTTGAGATATAACAGAAGTGTGCGTCACTGTGGAGTTACTTAGCAAAAAATTATAATAATATGCTCTTGAGGAAAAAGTCAAAACATGAGCCTTAGGTAATGCCTGGCTAGGAAGTTCAAAACACAGTGTGTTGCATGCTTAAAATAAGGGCTTTGGTCAATTTCTCCTTTCTTCTTACTCCCTGTTCTTGATTTTTTGCTGCTACACAAGCTCCCAAACAATAAATACTGCAAGGGAACAGCATGTTGATTAATACTGACCTGTTGAGGAGGAAGCTGGAGTTTTGTGCCAGGAGCTGTGTCTTCTTCCAGTCAGTAGAGGCCTCAACATAGGAATCTGATTTGAATTCTCTATTATGAATGTACCCTGACTTGTCGGTCATGTGAAGGTAGTGGATCTTTAATCTAGGTCTGTAGAGGTACCCATAGACAAGCTTGAAAGTTGTGCTGGCCTCTTGAGTTGGCAGTTGCTAATACATAGATGTTAGCACAAGCCATGCTTATGTTCTGAGGGCCAGAACCCTTCATCCTTGGGATATGGAGAATACTGTCATGATCAACATTGCTTCATGCTATTTACTTACTTACTTTATGATCTCTTTAGTGTATTTTATTCATGTTGTGAAAGACAAGGATAATCACATACATGAGTAGATCTTGATCTGTGCTCTGTAACCTTTTTGAATATTTTAGAGAGACAACTTGCTAATACTTATTTTTTCTGGAATTACAAATACAAACTCTATATGTATATATGTACATTGCTCTCTTATTCAAAAGCTGTTGTTTCACAGCTTCTTGCTAAACAAGCAAATTGTTGTGGAATACAATGAGAGATCCAAATTAAGTATAGAATAAAGAAAATACATATTTGAAGAATGGGAAATAAGAAGACAAAGTTTTGCAACAACTGGCTTTTCCCTTCTGTGCTGAAGTGTTCTTGTGTTCCTGGAGAAATTCTTACCTGCTCTTTGGGGTTGTTGCATCATGCTGCTTATACTAGTCTCAGACTCATTTGTTAACAATTTTACTGTTAAGGTGGTGCTTTGAGGGCATCAGAGCTGCTCAAGTACTTCTGGACCCTCCTCTGGTTTAGTAAGCTTAAAAGCAGTAGTACTTGGTCTTTTACCTGTCAGTCACAGGTTAAATAATGCTCACTTTGTTTTTATAGGTAAAGTAATATGTAAGCATCTAACATAAAAATACCATCAGTACTCCTCCATTTCTGCAGAATGGAAATGGTTGGTGCTTATTTTATTAATCTTGTACTTCTTCAGGATATGCAGCTACTTACTGTTTCTCAAGCTACAGTACAAATAGTTTAAGACCTGTCCACTGAAACATTCTATAAAACAAAATTATTACTTTGTCTTTGCTTTCCCAAAAGCAAATCAGTTTCAAAAGAAGTTATCTGCCTTAAAAATAAAAGATACCTTTTCCAGTGGGTCATGACATTTCTAGCTTGTCTGTATTAAGCACCAGGTCTAGACTGGAAGTAAGTAATGGTAAAATCACTCAATTTTTTCATATGAAAGATTTTTCAAATTAAAAGAAAGTTAACCAGGATCTTGGCAAATACCCACCACACATCTGGATTTCCTGAGATGTTAACACAGACAGAGGGAGTGTTCATTCTGGTACTAAGAAGATGTAAATATCCCCCAAATCTAGGAATATTTGTGAGAAAGAAAAATGGTGTATCTGCAAGGAAAAAATACAGTGACTATTGACTAAGATGCTATTGTTTTAATATCATCTTATCCCATATCTGTGGTTGTGAATGAGAATTTTTTCCACGTTCCTAAAAATGAAATTTCATTGGCTTTTTGTTGGGAGTCCTATTCATGAAGATGTCACTTTGTCGTAGCAGTTGCAACAAGCTGCTGCTGTTCTTAACATGTAACAGCTATAATGCACGAGTCCTTACATACAAGTGTTTAAGACAATCAAGTCAACATAATTTGTTTTCTAGAAATGTTCTAAAAGCTGAGGGGAGGCTTTTAGTGGAGAAGGGGATCGTAATTTTCTTTTACACACCAACTTTTCGTGTATGTATTTGAATATTCTTTTTAAAGTACTACCTGTCTTCACCTTGCCTGTGCCTTGTACATTCACTTCTGATGTGCCTGTTCACTGTCTCAGCACAAACTGAAACACAGAAAACACCATCTGAATGTAAGAAAAACTTTTTTCAGTGTGAGGATGATTTAACATTGGAGCAGGTTGCTCAGTGCAGTTGTGCAGTCTCCACCCTTGGAGGAGAGTGGGGATGGGCAATCTGCTGCAGCTTACCCTGGACATCCCAGAAGTGTCTTCCAACTTCTGTGCCCATCAGTTCTCACCCTACTTGCAGTGCTGCAGTAATTCAGCAGCCTCTCTGAGCAACATGCATTCACCTGAACGTGCTGGGCACAGCCTGCTGCTCTAATGCATTAATGATTAAATACAGAGTGATGACTGAATCACCTGCATGGAGTGTAATGCTTGCATCAGTGGCATTCAGCCGTTCAGAAATATAAAGAGGTTGATACTATGTCTCAAGGAATAATAAACAAATATTTCCATAGCTTCATGAATTGCAAGCATTCATGAAAAAGAAGCATCACGGTTTAAATCATCCATTTCTAAACTGTAGAAAATATTAATTGAATAATATGGTAGAGGATTTATTTAGAGTAGCTCAGCATCAATCACATATTAACAGGATAGGAAATGAGTGTTTATACTGTAAGAAGAATTAGAGTGCCAGCTTTCAAGTGGTCTACAACATTAATCTTTCTAACTAGTAGTTTGGAGAAGCTAACTGCTCAAATAATCTCTAAAAGATTATTGAAAATATATTTAATTGATCACTAAATTACTCAATATGCTTTATTTTTTTTTTCCCCCAAAATACATTAGTTTTAGGTCAGTGATCAAAGGAGAGAAAATAATATTGTTGTTTGTCCTGTGATCTCTGGAAAACAACTTCTGTGTATTGCTGTGATGTCCAAGGGTCTTAGGCTGTTTTTAATACTAAGGGAAATAAATCCAGTGTAAAAAGCAGATACCCTTCTACCTTTAGGTATTTTATGTTCATAGTGAGTCTACCTCCAGTGTGACATGCCAGAGTCCAAATAAATCTTTGACATGCATGTTTTATGTATTGACGCAAGCTTCAATTTGGCTGAGAACAAATTCATAGGGAACAAAACCTCACCACCTAAATTGTTCCCACACATAAAGACATGGTATTTAAACTGAGTACGCATTTTGTACATCAGATTGCGCATAGGTAAGTGTTAGTGCTTCCTCCATGTGTAAGATGAAAAAAATAGTTATTCTTGCTTAAAATAGGTTGTTGGCAGCAGAGACTGTTTAAGCCTGCTGCAGAGGTTCTTGTAATGAAAAATTTTAGTTTATTTGAAAATACCAAATTTGTCAGGCTACATGATTTTATCTTACAGTGTTTTTTACATGTGTGCTTTTCGTTTGGTAATCAAGCTGGAAGGAATCCTTTTTAACTCTTGTTCAGTTTCAGTAAGGAAGTTTCTTATGTTTCTCCTGCCAGTTTATGCTCAGACATGTTTCATGGCTTGAGGTGGACCAATCCTTTGAGTGGATTGCTTATCCAATCTTTTTTTTAGGTCAGGGAAAACATTGCTTTCACAATTATGGGAGTAGAGTATATATTTCATTTTGAAATATTGTTATTTCTTGTTTTTAAGCAGCAGCATAATTACAGTTTATAATAGAGCATGCTTCTATAATTGTTTCTGTCTCTGTTAAGACTAAGCAGTCTTTCTCTAATCATAATTTTATTGTTACATGTTTTCTGCTAAAGTGATGTCTTCTCATTCCAGAAATGAGATTGCTCTAGAAATAGTGGTAACAAAATTGGTAAACCAAAAGTAGCACCTATTTTGATATTGTCCAGTTTGAATTTCAAGTAAACTTTCATTGGCTGATGAAACCACGACAAGTGGTTTGAATGAGAGTGCTCTTTAGGAGCCTCAGCTCAATAGGTCATAGAAAAAAATAGCAAATCATGAGAATGACTTTGGAGAGGAACCAGATTTTTCTTCTCTTTCTCACTCTTTTTTTCTCTCTGGTCCTCGGATGCTCTGTTCTCTGACTGTCCTCAGGAATTAACCTGGTCTGTTCCTGTAGGTTTGGACCAGGTGAGTCACTTTTTTTTTGAAACAAGAATAAATGAAAGTGCTTGGTTGCTGTTCTTTGCTCTAGTTGAACAGGCATCACATGTTGCTACACTGCTGGGTGTTTTCAGCTGTCTGTTTTGAAAGTGAGTGAGAAACTGCAGCTGCATGCAATCCATGGCAAGGACAGAGAGAAAGTACACACCATGCTCTCAAATTTGTTATTACCTTTAAATTCTAGTCTTCAGTTATTGAGAAGATGACATAGCTATCACATGAACATGGACGTTCTAGTACAGGCTGGAAGAAGTTATATGTAGTAATAAAACCCATGAAATGCTCAGGAAGAATTGGAAACATCAAAGGAAAAAATTCCAATGATGCTGCAAAGAATGCAGGAAAAGTCTCATTGGGTAGGATGAGAGCTCAACCAAAAAAATTGGTTTGTACATACTGGATTGGAAAGTAGACATGCTGAGAGATGGGACTTTTTAACAGTTCTGCCTTTTAGCTGTGGTATGATGACAGTGAAGGCAATGCAATGTTTGTAGTCCTAGCAAGAACTTTCAAAGTTCAATTGCACGTGTGTTTCTTTTTGCATTTGATTGCCATGTTGGAGAAACTTTGGATGCATCAGAGTGTTCTCACTGAAAGCCTTGGAAAAGAAATGAGGAAGACTGTGAGGGTATGATTAAGAGAACAGGGTGAATGTTTGCAGGTTTTGAAGCAGGGAGTCTGCAGTGTTTCCCAGAAGTGAGGGAGAGCGTAAGAGGTGCTACGGCAAATACCATGATCTGGTTTGGGGTGACTTAAAGGCTCTGAGCCCTAAAGCAGCATCTTCCCACTTGCTAGCAGCACTTGGCTGCCTGACTGCAGCAGTGCTAACTGTCTGCATTTCTACCCTGCAGAGCTCTCCTGCCTAGACATTTCAGCTCATCTTGCACCTTTGCACGACTGGTGCTGCTGTGCTTAGGGCTGTGGGCAGGATAGGGAATGAGACAGTGAAGGGGAGCCTTAATGAAAAGCCAGAGGGGCCAGGGCTGGGTGAGCAGAAATTGTGTGTGTGCAGCTTTTGGAGCAGGTATGGGATACTGATGTCCTGTCTGGTGAGACAGATGCGTTGGATCTTTGTTATGGATCAGAGCAGGGGTGCTGTGGATGAGAAAGCAGGGAACTCCTTGGGGCACTTCACAGAAGTGGTGGTCAGACTGCCTGCCAAACATCCTTAGGGGGGAGGAGGAGTTCAGACTATCACAGAAAAGAGGGGTCCTAATCTAGGAGAGCTTTCAAAGGGCTGATTTAAAGTATACAAATATAGATATCATGGCTAAGAAATGTCCCAGTTCAGTAAGGCATTAATTAATATCATGCCTCCACTGTCCTCTTCACAGCTCCTGTGCTTGAAGTTTGATTTCTTGGGTCAGGGCCAAAGAGAAGCAAGGGAGTTAAGTAGCACAAAGGGAGGGGATTGATTTAGAGATCTATAAAAAGCTAATTTTAAGAATTACAGTGCTTCTTTGAGATGGAGCATTTATGCTGAATATCGGAAATAAGTAAAATAACTCCAGCTTGTCAGGACTTTATAAATAAATCTTTTGAGATCATTTAGCTGGCACACTCTCTGATTTTTCTGAAGAAATCCAGATGTTGATTTAGGAACAACTTTTATTTATGGATTTGATTTTGTTGAGATTTTTTTGGCCTCGTCTCCTCACAGGATCTCCCTCCTGTGGCCTGCCCAAGCAGCAAGAGTGCTAAGCACCCTGGAGGGTTGAGCCACAGATGTGTAACTCAAAGACAGTAACAGAATTATGCTTAAATACATGCAATTAATAGCTCTCTTGGAGGGTGAAGAAGTAGATTATGTCATGGTAAATGGCTGCTGCAGTAATGTCACATCCTGACTCTCATAGTGGTACAGCTACAGGAAACTCAAGTTTGAGAATTGCTGCTGAGATTGAGTCTTTACATTGACTGTCTGCTCAATCGATAATTACTGAATGGTCATGTTTTATCTGGATTGTAATAGCTCTGCAGAGGAGGCCAGGGACAGATTTAAGCAAATGATGTAATTATTTGATACATGATTTAATGCATAGTGTTTAAAGAGTGTGAAAGTTGGTTTTCATTTGGCAAGGCACTATGAAACATGTTTTGGTCTTTTGTCAGCACAGCCAGGGAGTTGCTGATGCTTTCATTTTTTCTTGGCCCTTGTTAGTTTACAGGATCAGGCAATTACATGAAATTGATGTGTACTCCGTGTGGGTAGGTTGAACTGGTGGGTCTTAAGGAAGCTAATTCACAACTTTCTCATACTTCCTTTATTGATCACTCTTAATGTATGAGATGTAGACATTTAACTGCTTTGGTTCCAAAGTGGCTGCAGCTTCACTGTATTAGTCAAAATGTACCCCTCCACTTATTTCCTGGATACAAGAAACACATCAGTTCCTGGCATTTTCTTTTTAAACAATGTATTCCTACTTGAAAATACCGATTTGTATTAAAAAGAGTATGAACTGCTTCTTTTTTGATGCATTTTAACATCAAGTGTCTTGTAATCCTCCTTCCTTCTGCAGTTCTGGGGAATAGCTTTCCATGTGCTTTTCTTTTGGTTGCTACATTTAGGACATTGTGGTCCCTTCCAACTCAGAATATTCTGTGATTCTTTGGTATTGAGCAGCAGGTCCCCACCATATCACCAGTCTTAGGAAACCAAAAAGGGTACTTGCCCTGCTGATTGTTGTGATGTTTGCTTCATGGCATTTAGAGACTAGTAAGTAATGTTGTTGGATATGGATGTTGCCCGGATGTAAGACTGAATTTCTTTTTAGTGTTTACTCTTGTGAAAAAGCAGTTTTGAGAATCCTCATTATATTTTAATCAAATTTGTACCTAGGGAGATGCTAAAGGAAACTATGTGAAAATAATGCATAAATTAATCTCTCCAGCTGTAATACTGCAATACTGCAATACAGTGATTCAGATTAATGCCAAGTATTTTTGTTTGCTTGTTTTTAATAGATGATATCTTGCCTCTTGTAGTAGGCCTTTAATGCCGTGTGAACCAGACTGGTAAATACAGATGTTTTTAGCTTTCCTCTTTTTTTATGTAAGTTTAATATTAAAGTGTTTAAGAAGATTATAACAAAAAGGAAACTGATCCATGCAAATGTGGTGATTTTGGAGAAGGAGAGGTCTTTATTTTTATCTGATCCATAAAAGCTTCATAACATTTCATGAAATGGCTCTATCAAAGGAGGTCAAATATTCCCAGGCCAGGTCCTAGCCTCACCTACACAACAGCACACAGTGAACTGCATGGACAAGATTGTTAGTCTGCTGAGTACTGCATTTACAAAAACAGAAGATATCAAACAAAAAATTGATTGCAAACTGAGAATTTAGTAAATTTTAGTTTAGAGGAGATTAGGGGCAGACATTATCTTGATTTACTTCTCACTGTATAGTAAGTGTGAAATAATCGATGAGATAATAACATTTGGTATTAATTCTTTAGCCTTGATTCTTATTAGGCATAGGCTAGTTCTATAACAGAATATTATTTCTATCTTCATTGCCTTCCAAAAATACTCTTGTCCCAACAGAATTCTATGGTATTGCTGAGAGCTGGGAACAGCCTAATTTCAAGTTGAGTGTTTTCCTACAAAAACTTTTAAGTTGTTGATGACTTAATTTCCCATGCAGGAGGGAACATCTTGATGCCTGGATCTAGAGGTCTCTGGCTTTTGTCTGTGGCTGGTATTCGAGAATGCCACAGCTTTCCAGCAAGCTAAATTAGTGGCAGACTATGGGGCAAATCGCACTGCCTACCCTACTGCTGAAACTGGCTATTCATACTAGACCAACTGAAGTGGCTAAATTGTTGTTTAGCATATTCCACAATTTAATATGCAAAGTATTTTGTGTCTTCTCATTTTCACAGTCAGAGTCTTATTTTTTAAGTAAGAGGATTAAAGGCATAACTGTAAACCATTCATTTCGTTACATCTCTTTCATCATCATCAAGCTGCTTGGGGAAGGTGGATAAAAATGTCTGTTTCCCCCATACATCCCGGCAGCACTGAGACAGGATGAAGTTTCCCAGTAATTTGGAGTGTAGAAGTTGTAATCGAGTTTTATGCACTCATAAATAGATTCTGAACAGCCCAGACAAAGAGTTGGTGGGGCTGAGGCACTGCAGAGCATCTTGGAAATGTGGTGCTTCTTCTTGAAAAGACTTCACTGGGGGAATGTTAGTGCAGCCTCTCATTCTTTGAATTAAAATTCACCAATGTGCAAGTGTAGTATATCCTGTTTTGAGAGCTTTAGTTGGAGCTGAGATGTGTAGGCCTCAGGTGAGCTGCTGATCCCCTGCTGATAGTGGAGTCCAGTGCTCTTGAGTATGTCTTCTTACAGCATGTATGCATTCTTTTCTCTTACTGTCCCAAAAGTATTTGGGTTGATAAAGTCTTATTGAAATGTCAGTCAGAAACATCTGGAAACATTGGAATCAAATTGCTGTTTGAATGTCAATCTCTGGTCTTAATGTTGCTCAAGTAAAACATTTCACCACAAAATCTGAAAAGTGCACCTAATGCTATACAGTTTTAGTGGCAAAGAATTTGATGTGACTGTCATGATTCATTCTGTGTTTTGGAAGTTTTTTTAAGGAGCAAAACTTATGTTTTTTCTAAGTCATTTTCTGATATGACAGGTGAAGAGTTAGGAATCTTTTTCAATAGTTACAAACCTGAGTACTTAAAACTCCACTGGGAACATGCAACATACCAGTTCACAGAATTTTCTTCTAATTTGACACTAAGAACCCTATTACCACTTTGAAATCTTCAGCATTTTCTATGCTAAACTGTTAATAAGTAAAACAATTAGACTAACAAATACATTGAGCTTAGTGAAATTTTCATGCATTTTTAGTTATCCACAAAACCAAAGAAGATTTGGTGTAGGTTTGGTTGCTGTTTAACTTCCCCAGTTGTTGGGGTGCTGTGTCTGCTGAGTTCTCATCACCCAGGATAACAAGGCTTATGTAGTGATGCTTTCTGTGTCCATGTCTTTTTAATTCTCATTTCCCTCTTACTTGTGAACTCATGCCCTTTTCAGACAATGTTAATGGGTGGGGGGAGGGAGGGTGCAGGGGGGGAATAATCTCACAGATTGTTTCCCATAGGCTGTTTCTTATAACTGGCATTATTGTTTTAATCAACAAGTAGTGTGGTAGAGGAGAAGTAGGGAAAGACAATAGTATGAGATTTGATTGTCGTGAACAGCAGACAATCCACATGAAAGACTAAATATTTGAATTTGTTAACCATGGGAAAAGTTTTGGTAGGGTGGGAAAACAATTTATACTAAAGACTGCAAGCCTGAGAGACAGACCCATTGAAAACCACACAATAGTAATTCCTCTGATTATGGGGGCAGAAGGAAGAACCAAATAGTTCCTTATTCTTAAGAAATACAGAGAAGCTGTTCCTGTAAGGCATGCTTCCAGGCAGTTATTTCATCCTGTGAGCAACTAATGATAAAAATGTCTGTTGCGTAGGATCTAACACATAAATGTTGAAAGCTTCTGAAGCTGAATTGACATCACATTTGTTAATTTTCTCTTTATATACTGAGTGCCACAGTAGCCGTGGTTAGGAGAGAAATGAACATCTACAGACCAGAAGATTATAGTTGCCAAAGGATAAACTGGATTTGACTTCATTAGTGCACAAATGATAAGTTTGTGAGGAGTTATTATAGCATTAATCAACTTGATGGATTGGAAATATGACAGAACTGAAGCAGCGTGTAATATTAGTGCCTATTATTCTACAAATTATGTCTTCACCTACATTCATAAGGCAAGAGTCATTGCCGCACATTAAAGATGTTACACACTTTCTCCTCTTGTGGAGGCATGTGACAACTCCTCAGTGATTCCTCCTCCTCTCTTCCCCAGCAGCTCTCTGGTCTCCCTTAGCTGCATGTTTTCACCTTGTAACTAATCAGAGGCAGCATGGGAGCTCATACTTGAATTTAGCTTGTACCTTACGAACCTGGACCTCCTATGTAGCAGTGTATATTTAAACTTCTTGCTTCATCAGAAAAAAATGTTTCATACTCTAGACATCTTGGAAGAGAGAGAATGAGTAGAAATTGTAAGGTATGGGACAGATAGTGAATGGGTACTTAATTATTTGATTTCCAGAGTATTGCACAGGTATTTGTACCTCTGGTATTGCTGAACACGATCTGCATGCAATTCTGAATTCATACTGCAGAGTTTGCTTACTTTCTATGGCTATGGATAATAACATGTGAATCTTAATGTGAAACTGATAATTTAAAAATCCAGTCTGTATAGCAATAATGAAATCAGTTACCTTTGATCTGCTTTGCATGCAAAGAACTGAAGCCTTTGGTTCAAGGCTTGTGAGCATGTGTCTACCTCATCCAAGCATGGTCAGAATTGTGACCTCTCTCTGGGACTGTCAGGTGCCAGGTGCAGGGTGTATTCATTAATTTTTTTACAACTGCTCAAGTTTGGAGTTTAAGGTGTACACATAATGAAGGAGATTTTAATTTGGCTGTTTGTCCTTGTTTCATTTACTTGTCGAAACCATATATTATTACACAACTCAGCTATGAATGAGTGAACACAAAAGCTTTAAACTACCCTTGTCCTTTCCTTCCCTCAAGTTGGGTGTCTGCTCTTGTGTACTAGGACTGTGGGATAAAGACTTAGTATAATGACTAATAAAATTAGGGTCAGCAGATATGGTTCATGAAAATATGTATGTGAGTAGATTGTGGAAGTAAGATTTAAGCTGAAAAGGGCAAACAAGATACAAACAATATTCCACTTGTATTTTAGTTTGTAGCATGGATATGGCATGCCTTAGCAGCAGTGTAGTTTTGGATTCTGTGTGGCAAGAAGCTGGGGGTGTGTGTGTGTGTGTGTATTATATCTCTATATCTCCATGGCTGCATATAGCCTAGAGCCAAAATCAGACTGGAATTAGAATCTGAATTTCTTGAAAAGTACCTAGTTCTTTTGTTGGAAAATGGAAAGTTTGCTTGATTTTTGTGGTCCAGAAGTATTTCAGCCATGTTCTTGTGTAAAAAATAGGCAACTTCCAGTTTGGGCTGAAATCCAAGAATTAGTTATAAATCTGACATTTCAGTCAGAAGAGGATCAGGCAAAAAGTTTCAGTAGGAATGGGCCCATGCAATTGAAGCTCTCTGTCCCATTTTGGGCCTGTAAGAAGGATGTTTTCACTGTTTGGCTGGAGCATTTACAAGATCATTGTAACTTTGTCACTTACTTACTTCTACAAGTATCTCAGAGTCCAGAACTGATAAGTTTGCTAAAATATAGTAGTAACATTCTTAATTTCCTCATTCCATTTGCTCCTGCAAGACTTCAGTGGACTTGAAGAAATGTATATTAGATAAATTATTTTAAATGGTTAAGGTTTGTCTTGGGGTGACTTTATGATGTGTATCCCATATTGCTGCCCTATGCCCAGCAATTAATTCTTGTGCCTTTCTATGCCCCTAAACTGAGACAGAGAGGGGGAAGGAAAAACTGAGCAAAACTTTTTCGAAGCAGTTTGCATCTTGTTCAAGGTCACACGGAGGTTGCGGCTCTTTTTTTTCCCAGCTGTGGCAGGGGAGCGAGGAAGCACCCGGCTTGCTGCCCCCAGGTCAGTTTTTGGCCAGTTGTTCAGTTTCTTTTTCTCCGGAGAGAGACTGAGAGTTGAATTTTTTTCCTTTCCTGGAATTTCGGATTTTCTCCCTTTTCCGCTGGACTGCTTCAATATCAGAGCACGTTGGGAGGACTTTCCACCGGGCACAGAGGGCCTGGCCCTGGGCCAAGCCCCAGCTCCGAGGAGACCAAAGGGAGGACTCGAACACTTTCCCAGGTTTTTTTCTCCGCAGTGAGAGATTTTATTATTTAGCATTATTTTCCTTTTCCAGTGTGTTTGGTAAATAAATAGTTTTTATCTCTTTCACTTTCCTTTGGGGAAAATTTATTTTTCCCTGAACCTCGTGGGGGAGGGGTGGTGACCTGCCTCCTCTCAGAGGATATATTTCTAAATTTGGCCAAACCAGCACAAGATTGTAGTACTGCAGACACTCTCTTAGTCTCTTTTTATTTAAAGATGTAAATGTACTTCCACCTCAAGAATTTTCACTCCAGGGCAAAACTTTAGTGGAGGGATGTAAAACCAATAGCTGCTACGATAAAATATCAAACATTTTTTCATGGCACTTAAATGTGATTAGTTGCTTTCTCATGCCCATACTAGTATAACTCTGATAGGCTCTGTGCCTTAATGTTAGAGGCAGTGACCTTCACAAAACTGTGTACAGTGTTTTAAGCTTTACATTCTGTGTGACTTCCATAAAAGTTAATACTTCATGAGTATCCAAAAGGAATGATAGTTAGAAAACTGTGCATTTTTTTAGTTCGGGTTCTAAAGGCAAAGATGCAAAGCCTTACTTAAGTGACATATATATGCTTGATCCACACATAGCTATTTATAGATATAATTGCTTTAAAAAAATAATTTACATGATTAGAGCATAAATTTTGCGTACAAATAGCTATTTTGGGTAGAATGCAAGTTTGAACTGATATTTAAAAATAGATTTTTAATCAGACATTAACAAGGAATGTAATGAATACAAAACAATGTGATGAACTGTTACCTTAATGCTACCATTAACAGTAAATTGGTACTGATTATTATTTTTGCCTTCTCTTATATTCGAATGGTGTTATGATTGATTACATGCAATGGTTCTCAACTGGAGGATGTGATTGTCTTTTATTTCCTTGCCACATTTTTTTTAACAACTGCTCAACTGTTTTGAACTGATGATTCAGTTTTTTGAATGCATATTGACATTCCCATTTTAGGGTTGAGCAGTACATAACTTACAGCAATAGGCAGCTCTAGTCATCCTGGTGGGCAGAGTTCCGACATGCCCTTTTATCTCTTCTTGCAACATTACATTCTAGGACTTTCATCTCTGTTATGTCCCTCTGTGAGCAGGAGAGAAGTACAGGAGAAGAGAGTGACAGTGGGACATTTTTAGGGCAGGTTAAATATTGCATCAGCATCTTTGCAGTCTAAATTCTTGCTCTGGGTAACATTTGTGTTCAGTTAGCATTTGCAAGTACATTGGCATTCAGCTTGCTTAATTAATTTCTTCTCTTTCCACAGCCGCAGAGCCTTGGCCTGAAAATGCTGCATTGTATCAGCAACTGAAGGGTAGGTACACTGGTTTTGGCAATTAAGAATTACTTTATTTTTAGAAAACACATTAAATATGCACTAAGATAATTAACTGCAAGGAAGCACAGAAACTGTTAAAATAGTCCTTTGTGTTTTTTGTTTGGTCAGAGGTTTTAGTTATGCTTGCATCTGCCAGTATAAACTAGCTATTCATGGCCTATAAGGTCCTTGGTTTATTATTGACTCATTATATTGGCTGCTGTAGCCAGTGTAAAATGATGTGGTTGCAGGCACAGTTGGCAGATTTACTGCACCAATAGCTGAGGCAGCAGATTTTTGAAGTCTTGTGGTAAAGTGGGCTCTCAGTAAAAAGGAACTGTTAAAATGTATAGGCTAGGATGGTTCACTCTGCCTTTAGCAGCTCTTCATATATCATCAGATCACATTATGGCCCCCATTTGGGGCTCAGCAGCCTGCTACAGTTGTCAGAAGACTGCAAAGTAATGAAGACTAATAGGTAGCAGCTCTAGTCTTCTAAGCATGGAATTTTTATTGCAGTGAACTTGTCATCTTTCTTTTGTGTGACAGACCTAGACACAGTGTGCAATATTAGCTGCAAGCTGCTTTTATAGGTTTCTGAATACTTTTTAGCCAGAGGAAGTATGAAGATGCGGTTTTATTTAACTTTGATAAGAAGGAGAGTAATTGGCATAAAAGTCAGGCATTTATTTTTTTTTCTTGTAGTGTTTTTTATTGAACATTGGTGGTAATATATGATAAGTGCAATTGCATTTGCAGGAGAAAAATTCTGGTATTTTTTTTTCCTGTGTTTTAATATTCATATCATAGATTTTCTAGTCCAGCTGCATAATAATTATATATGTGCTCCTTGTTTTATGCATAAGAAATGCAACCCAGAATGGTTTACAGTTACAGGTCAGTAGCTAAATGGGCACTGTTTTTTTGTAATTGTGTGGTTTATTTTTTTCTTCTTTTTTTTTCTTTCAACAGAGGAACAGATTTTGCTTTCTGATAATGCATCTTCCCTTGCTGTTCAGGTAAAATATAATATTTTCTAAACTAAAGATGTTAGTTCAAGTTTATTTTTTAAATTACTACCTATCTAAAGTAACTATATTTTGCTAAAATATTAATTTAAGAATTATTTCTGCCAAAATCAATTACTTACTTCCTGCATCTGATTTGCTTTACATTGTCATTGAAGTGCCAGAGCCTAAAGGATTTGAGGATTTTGAAAGTCCTATGTAGAGTGCCGCTCCTTGTGTTCCTATTTATATTGGTCTGTGTTCAGTATCTGCTTGCCTACATACTCCGGGGACTGTGCATGGTTCATACCATTTGTCACTTGTTATGCGTGTTTGTCTTGTAACATCTTGCATGATGTTTGCCAGTTATTTAATTCTCATAGCTAATACTGCCCCAGACTCCAGGCATATTTGCTTCATGCTGTGAGAATCACCTCTTTCTATGTTTCTGGTAGGTTTTTTTTCAATTTCATCATGTGTACTGGCTCCAATGTGGTTTTTAGAAATAGTCCATATAATTGACAAACTTGCACCTCTAATTGACTTAATAGCACCTCTGTGGCTGTGAAGTCCATGTAATCTCCATTAACCTGTTAGGTTCAGTAACCCCAAATCTCAAGGGGATGTTTTCCCCATTAGTAGTGATGGCCTGGCTGTCAGAGTGGTGGGGAGCTGGATGTCTATAAGGTTCTTGATCTTCAAAGCAAGTTTGTGGCTGCTTTCCTTAGCAGGGAGTTGCACTTTCTCCTGCTTCTTGCTTTTTGTGTGTGGTCTAGCTCAGAGAAGCTTGAGCAAGAAGTCTTCGAGGGCTGTCCAAAGAGATCACATCTCATTTACCAAAAATGGGACACTTGGAGATTGTAACTGATGTTACTGGTAAAAAGGTAGGGATCCTTTGATCATGGTAGTTCCAGGATCTCAACTTTTTTCCTTCCAGTCTGGCACTCTAGGAGATACCTCTAAGAGTAAATTTGATCACAGCAAGAAGATAGCTTTATCCTTTGTTGGAAAGAGGAATCATCTCTGATATGCCTAATAAATGGGGCAGTGTTTATTTGTTTGAGTAGTATGTTTTATGTTGTGCTTCCCATAATGCAAATAATTTTGTCTGTTGCTTACTTGATCTCAGTGTTCCTTTTTACCCCAGCAACTGTATTTTTGGGGGTGCTCATGAATTTTCTTGTCGTCTAACTATACATGTATGTGTGGCTTGTATTTAAAACACAAACCCCCCCCCCCAACTCACCAACAAAATAACCCTAAAATTTCCTTTTCTAATGCATCATTTTTCTTTACTGTTTGTAGTACATTGTTATCCTACACATGTCACTTAGATGATAAATTAACTATAATATATTAAAAATGCTTGTTTTTCTTCAATATTCTCTAGCTGGACAGCTGATAGTAGCCATGACTATAAATATGGCTCTGGTAGATATCTGATCTTAAACTTTATAGAACAATTCTGTATTGGGGATTTGTACTGATTTTTAAGAATCTGTGTAACATGGTTGTGACTGTGAAAGAATAACTATTCTTGGTATCTGTATCCATTGTGAAATGGTACTAGGATATGTAACGATCAGAGGGGTTTAAATACATCAGCATGTTTTGCATAAGGAAATCGCCAAGATCCTCTCTTTCAGAATTTGCTTTTTATTTTGATGAGAGCCTGTCTGTTTATTGGATTTTTTTTTTAAGGGGGTAGTGGGAGTTGGGGGGTGTGTGTCTTTCTCAAAGGAAAGTTTGGGAATGAGGGATAGGAGGAGAAACAGGAGCTGGTACCTGGGACTTTTTTCCTACTACTATTACTCTTTTTCCCCCTGTTACTGATTTGGCACATGAATTTTGCCAGAGCAGGTACATAGCTTGTTTGTCCTTGTTGAACTTCCATGTGGTGAAAACATCAGAAATTTGAGTCAAAAGAACTTGTGGAATCAGCCACCATCAAATCTTTAAGAGACAAGGGTAACAGCAAGGCTTGGAATGTGCTGCAGCCAGTCTTTCAGGTATTTTATAAAATCTCCTTGTAGCCCCTCTTTGTAAAGCTGCTCTCAGATAGGTCTCAGAGGGAGGTGCGTGCTGGTATCTACACATAAAATAATGGATACAATCCAGTGCTACAATAAGTAATTAGTCAGAGTAAAACTCCGCTGTTTTGAAGTTGCCAACCCTGCAACACGGAAAGCATTTCACGTACTTCTTGTCAATGGAGCAGATGAAGCAGACAGCAGAGCAAGATACTCTTACTGCAGATGTAATTAATGAGTAGAGAGGGCTGCAGGTTGAATATAGGAAGCTGGTTGAGTCTTGCTGTTTTAATAATGATTGGGCTTACAACTTCTCATTGTGCAATAAAATCTACATGTAATAGCTACACGTCAGATGAGAGAAGGGGTGACAGTCGTCTGGGAATTGCTAAGTAACTGTGCTGGTGCCTTCAGTAGTTAAAAACCAACCAAACACAAAAATCCTTCTCATCTTGTGGAACTTCTCTGTTGATTCTGGTAGGGTTGTTTATTTTTGTTTGTTTGTTTTTTAATTCATTTTCTGCTCATTGTTTATTTTGGAAACAGACTAATTTAGCAATTTCTTTGTCCTTTACTGGGTTCAGATTCTTTGTATTTTCTGAAAATACAACATCAAGTGAGCAAGTGCATTATCTCTGGTACATCTTGATATTTGCACTCCTTGTTTGTTAACTTGAAGTAGTGTGTTAAGAGCCAAGTCCACTTGATCTCGGGCTGCAAAGCCTTGATATTGAAAGAAATTTTATTTTCACTGCAAATGAATTAAAATCAAGGGAAAATAATCAGTAATGATTATCCAGCTATTGGAAAGAGATTGTAACAGAATGAAGGCTCTGTTCTTGTGAGACACTCATCCCTCTTCCCATCAAGGTTAATGAAAACACACCTCCTGGGTAACATGACTCATGGTTAAAACCATTGTCCATGTATTTATTGTGCAGCTACCATTATACGGCATTCCTGCTAATCAGGCTTAGCTCAGTAAAAAAAGCCACCAAACCCAATACACAAATACATCTCAATAATAAAACAACACCACAACTTCAAGGAGGGAAAAATGGAGTTTGAAGTAGATTAAAACTGAACTACTGTATGAGAGTGTATTTCAGTCTGAAGCAGAGGGCCTGTCCAGGCTCTGTCTCCTTATTGATGCCTGGTGCAGGTAAAGCCATTTTGTTTAGTGCCTGGGTGCAAGTAGTGTGGCTGAGTAGGAGGGAGGGGGTTAATACAGCTGCACTCTGCCAGGCCTCTTGCCTCAAATGGCAGCTCAAAGCATCTCTTGCACTGTTCCAACTTGTCAGGAAGAGGAATGTGGATGTTGAGACTGCCTCTTTTATTACAGGTTCTTCTGGAATCTTTATGCAGGTAGTCTCATAGTCTTGCTCAAAATTGGCTGTCTAAAATATTCAAAATTCTGGAAATTCTGACAGCTGTCCTGAGATTAGAGAGCCTGCAGCTCATTTTGTTAAGATATGTATTAATTACTTGTGCAGTTGATGTCCTTGTAAGTGGTCTTAATATATTCCAGGCAAATGCTTTTAGAATTGTCTGTTCTTAGTCCTGAATGACAGAATGAAGTTTGGGCAATTTAAAATTGTATTACACAGACCAATTGGTTATTTACTTCAACAAGTAATCAAATGAATGTGTAAATCATACATGATTAATTGCCCTTGACAGATTTGTGATTTTTTTCTCTGTGTGTGTGTGTGTATGAATTGTGGTTTGGTTTTTCTCTAGACAAAACATTAGCAGAAATTTGAACTTGTTGCTGAGTCTTAAACAAAGGCTTGGTACTGAAATGAAAATCTGCCAATCCCTTTTTTTTAAAGAAATAAAAGCTGGAATTCTTCATGATGAGAAATGCAGTATCAACATAATCAATCTAGCAGCATAGTGTTGTTGCTGAAAACATGCTTAAATCCCAAGCTGTACAGGTACTGTTTGTGAGTGAAACATCTTTCATGTAGTTCTAAGATGAAATTACCTCTGAATGAATAGAATCTTCATTTATCTTCAAAACCTCTGTGCTACCAGTGAATCCACTCTTTCCACATTCTACAACAAGAATTACATTATACCATTAGAGCAGTGCCATGATGCAGTATAAAATAGATTGTTTTGGAGAATGAACGTGGCTTTGCTATAAATTACATTCACAGGTACAGAGGAATTTGTTATTTTGTTTAAAATAGTCACAAATGTAATTAAGATCTTAATTTATGTTAAACTACACATGTGGCCATTACCATAACTGGATTAGGAATTTAATCTGTCACTCAAGCAATGATACTGAACAGTTTTCATTTATAACCTTAGACACACTATTTCAGTTAAAGGGACTGCAGCTGTTTGATATGAAAACTGAATTATTCTGTAGATTTGTTCATGGGTTTTAATTTTAAAATGTGTTCCTGCAATAAAGTAGAGGGTAACTCTTCAGTTGTCATCACATGCTGTCCATTGTATGCTCATGAAATAACATGAAAATGAAAACAGAAAACGCATTTCACTCTTCCTTCCTAACAGTATTGTGTGAGTGCCTTTAGAAGTGCTGCTGAATAAGAGATGGCTTGGAATGGCTCGTTCTTTATTAAAAACTAATCATGAATATATCTTCTTCAAATGAAGCCTGGTCTGTGCCATCTGAAAATAGTGTTCCTCATGTGGGGACATAAATTGTGAACTATTTGAGTCTTGGCATAAGTAATTTCATTCTTGCCTCTGATCTCAGAAACTGCAATCTGGATGTGATTTACTTCAAGTTGTAACTCATTTTTAATGAGTGTATGTGTTTGCTCATATGTGTTTTTCTGGGAGGGAACTGTAGGGGAAGGGGAGAGCATTGTGATGGAGCTCTGACAGGGTGATTTGCTGCCTGATACGTGTCGTGTGTCCAGCTGATGGTGTCCAAACAGCCCTTCCTTAGCTGGGCAGGGCAAAGAGGAAGGGAGAGCAAGAGTAAAAATCACACCTAAACCAATTACCTCTAGGAATAAATACAAAACTCCTCCCTCCCTGCTCCTATGCCTTCCTATTGTATTTCATGCACAGTCACTTTCCATACTTGTCATCCCAGGAAGACCCAGTGGCACCTCTTTTCTTGCATTGTTCTGAGGGTGGCAGCAGCAGCAGCGGAGATGAGAATGTCAGTCACGTGTGAGAAGAGGAGGGAGGGGAGGGAGGAGGAAGGGAAGGGTGGGGTGAGTTGTCCTGTGCCTGGCTGTGGTTTCTGGGCCCCGGGCTTTTGAACTGTGCCAAATCAGCACAAAAGTCATTGTTCTGATTACTTTTTTACATAATTGAAATCCAACATCCTACTTACATTTTGAATTTTAAATTGGATGGGCTATAAGAAAAAGCAAGCCTTACATGGATTGTGTCCTTTAAGCAATGCTGTTGTAAATATACTCCATAATTCTGGCAGGAGGTGTCACCTGCCATGACTGAAATGAATGATAGGCATAAGATATTTGATTAATTTTGTAACAAGTGTCACCTCAAAGCTTCCTATCAGCCCTGTTCACATAGTACCAGTACTTTGTTCTCTCACAGCAAAACCACAAACTTCCCTCTTCCACCTGCCTTTTAAAACAGAGTGGCTCATGCTGTTCTCTGTGAGCAGAAGGCAGTGCAATACAAACCATAGTCCTTTGTGGATCAATGTGCAGTGGGGCAGGAAAGGCACTGAGAGGCTTCTCCATACTTTTCTTCAATTTGTTGTCCACAACTCTTTCTTCCCTACTCTGTAACAGTAAATATTGGGATGGTAGGGAAGAACATAAATAATTAGTCTGGTTGCATCTCTTTGCCTCCCTCTTATCCTTTTCTCCTCATGGATATGCAGAAACCTCCATTTCTGTCTACGTCAAAGTCTCCCATTAAAAACTGGGTGCACAGGGGCAGTAGCAGCACTGTAGATTCAATGGTTTCAGTCTGGAAAAAGGGAGGTATCATTGCTAAAAATGTATTTTTCACATTTCTTCCTTCCCTTTTTGGGTGCCAGGTAATGTGACAGGTAGAGAGGCTGGAAGAGTGTGAGAGAGGAGACTGTTAGCCTGCAGGAAAGAGGCAGAGAGCATGTGTAGGAGAGAAGCTGACAGATCCTATTAAACCAAATTTTTATTTTTTAATGCCTTTATCTGTTTCTTACATTAAACTCATCCAAAGAAAGGACACACTTTGTTCCAGAAATAACTGTACGTATGTGTTTGTAGCAGACATATTAACCATAAGCTGCTAAGCTGGACAGTTTTCCCGACATCTGTCTCAGCCATTGACCAGTGTCAATACTGCACAAGAAATATGACCCCAGTTTTTAAAATTACCATAATGCAAATAATCAGTAGAATATATGGATAAAGGAGGCACTCTTGCTCATACCAGGGGAATAAACTCAGTTATTTCCTATCTGAATTTAATTATTCTTGTTTTATGCTGCATTAACTAGTATAAGCCATGAAATTATTCATTGCTTTTAAAAGCCTGAGAGTGTTAGTTTGATGTCCTTCAGTTGTAGTGAATTCTATATATTTGTGCTCTAAGGAAGTTTCCTTTATTTGTGTAAGTTTGCTGGGCAGTCACCTTGTGATCTTCTGTAATATGGGCAAGTTTGCTGGGCAGTCACCTTGTGATCTTCTGTAATATGGGCAAGGGTAAATAAGAGTGTTAATTGCTCCTCTCAAAGTTAACTCTTTGAATAGGTGTTAAGCATAAAACCTGCCCCCCCCAATTTACCCTTTCCAGCAGGAATTCAGTTCTGTTACCCTGCTCGGAGTCTGTTTGGAAGAGTCGTTTTCAAAGGATCAATAAACTTTTTCAGTGAACATCTTTACAGTTACTTTGGACCAGAAAACTTTAGATGAAGAAATGTGTATTAGTTTTACTACAGACATGAGAGCTAATTTTTTTCCTCCTCTTCTGAAGAATTGCTGCTGCTGTAGTATTATTGGGTGAGAATCCTGGTTGTGGAGGATCCAGGTTGAGGCCTATAGTAGTCAGCCTCTTAGTTCTTTGGTAATACACTTTTTTTTTTTTTCCAGAGGAGAAGAGAGCTGGAAATTTAATGCTGTTACTTGGAATTACAGACATCTTTACAAGGTAGAACAGGCTGTGCTTAGTTAAATGTCTTGTTTCTAGTTTTGCTGTTAGTGCTTTGCTTGCCATTTTTAGGTGAATTTTCACAAGGGTGTCATTAACTAGCTTGTGTGTTATTGGAATTCAGTTGGCCCCTTTCAGTCCTTTTTTAAGTTGATCAGCCAAATTTATGATGTTAACAATAATCTCTGATGTACTAGAATAAGCCTGGGCCCTTGATCTCTCAGACTGCTCAGCTTTTGATGCTGTGTCTTTGAAGGAGTGTTGATGTCTTCATAAATCTCAGCAAAACTGCACTGGGGTGGTTTCAGCCTTCCATCTCTTGCCCAAAAGCACTTACAGGAGCTGAGCACACTCCCATTTGCTCACAGGAAAATATTTCTCTCACAAGAAAAGCAGGGGTAACTTGCCTGCTCAAACTGTGTATGTGAGAAGGGAAACAAGATGTTCTGAGCTGAAGTAATCAGTGTTCCATGGCATCTTTTATCAGAGTTGGAAGCCATGGTGGTCTGATACCATCTGCACACCAAATGTGCTGGTTCTTGACATTCTGCATGAGTGGTCAAAAAGGGAACAAATCCTCCCTTGATCACTGGGCTAAAGCATGTAATGAGATAAAGACTCGGAGAAATTGCTGCTTTGTCCTATATTCTCTCTCTAGGATTTCTTTGATCTGTTGCAATTTCAACTATTTTTGTAATAGTTCGTGCCACTTAAGGTCTAACATCAGTTCTTTTCTAATGTCTAGCATATCTAGTTGAATGCATCAGAAAAAATTTTGAGATTTTCTGGCAGTGGATATTTATAGGAATGCATTGGTCATGATCCTTGTCCATGTTTTTTTCTAAAAGAAACCGTAATTTCCATAAATATGGAATGCATTCACTTGAAAAGTCAAAACCACCTCTGTTGTTAATGCTAATAATTTCCAAAGCATGTCAGTTACATCAATGAAAAAATGTAA
Organism: Corvus moneduloides; assembly: GCF_009650955.1. Lineage (NCBI taxonomy): Eukaryota > Metazoa > Chordata > Aves > Passeriformes > Corvidae > Corvus > Corvus moneduloides. Next base: position 17,116,128 of record NC_045482.1, on the reverse strand, counting down.
GTACTCATAGTAATGCAAATTGCAAGGCTTATTTCTTAGGCTGAGCCCTCCTAGTTTGGGATAGTACTGTCTTCTTAGTTACTGATTCACATGGGTTTTTTAGTTGACTTGAAGGGTGTCCAGTGGACTATTAGTTTAAGCTGAAGCAAGAAGTAGATACTGACCTACTTCTCTAGTTAATGATTAATTAAGCAGTGTAGATCCAATAAGGATTAAATTTGTCTTATATTGTGGACCTTTCCTTCATTTTGCTGCAGAACGAGGAGCACTTAAAATTGAACAGGTCATGCTGTGGATACAAGTTACAGCTCATAATAGACAGACGTACTGGTCTTTTTGTTCCCTGGGCTTCTATCTTTTAAAAGATGTAATAGCAGTGTTTTTAAAAAAATTCTTTTCTTAGGTTGATTGTATTTTATATTAGGTTATACTATTAATATTACATACTGTATTACGTATTTAGGTTTATTTCATCATTCATCTTAAAGCCAATCCTAAATATAGACAAAGACTGAAGTGGAACAGGTCTTGGCATGGGGATGCTGAAGGGGGTTGCTGGAAGAAGCCTTGTAAAGGTGCTAAAGGGGCAGCTCCAGTAGTCAGTGGTCATTGTTTCAGAGCCTCGCAGGAAGACCGATGTGCTAAATGCAGAACTGGATGGGTTTTAAGCCTATCATTCTTCAGTTAGTCTCCCATTTAATGAAGCATTCATCAGGACTGAAGATGACTATTCTGAGGAAGTTTTCTCAGGTTTTTGGTTTGGTGTTTACTTTAGGGTCTTACTAATTTTTTTTTTCTTTTTGGTTTTTTTAACTGAGGGTAGAGTGAATGATTTCTAACATTACTAGAATCTGTGCTCTTATTATGAAGTGTAGCAAACATTTTTATGTCGTTAATATTTATTTCCACAATAGAGCTCAAATCTAGTTCATCCTTTTCTCTTTTCTTTACAAAGTTCAAAAAGGCACATGGACCCAGTGTGTTTGCATTTTTGAAATTACAAAATGTCAGCATATTCTCAAGTCCCTTTGTACTAGGCCAGAGACTGAGGTGAAATTTCCCTTCCAGGTAATAAGAGTTGATATTCCTTGCTCTGTTTATTGAGCAGAAGGGGAGAAAGAAAGGTCAGATGTGATGAAAACTAGTGTAAACTCTTTAAACTGAAAAGATTTTCAGAGGCACAGACTATTTTTTGTAGAAACCTTGTGCTACATAGGAGCCTGTGTACAGTGCAGTATACAGTAGGCAATAATCTGAAGCAACTTGTGTAACCTAAGTATTCTGTGCAAGCATGTCCTATTTTTGATACGCTGATACGAAAAAGTAAAAATAGTTCTCTGATTCACCTCCTTTTCCTTAAATGTGTCTCTGCACTTGCAGCTTTTCACTTATTCATGTGTTGCCCTAACTCCAGTGCAATTCAGACTTTCTTTTTCTTCTAGACTTGCAGTCTGAATAGTACATGGCAGTTACAAAATTCATCTCTGCAGAATTGCAGAGTTAATTTAATGCCTTACTGTGAAAGAAATTAATTCAGTAAGCCTAGACCAGTGATGAAATTCTTTGGACCTGTTGTTTGGTGCCATTTGTTCCACTGCAGCACAGTACTGTTGAGAATATGGTGTTAGCTGCTGGTAGAGCTTTCAGAAGAATGAAGTCTGTGTACCAGTTGAGTTGGTATATATTTTTGGTGTCCAGCAGTGGCATAGGAGCATGTATGTGATCTAAACCAAAGTCTGCGTTCTTGTCTCTTAACTGTTTCCGAAGAAGTTACATATAAAGCCCCAGTTTGGGCAGAAAACATGATACATGTAACAGCAGCTGGAGCAGCATGGACATTGCCAGGTCCTGCAGAGCCAGCGGGCAAAGGAACAGATCTAGGACTGAGACAGAACAATGCCTAAATTACTTACATTACTGAAGAATTAGTCCTTTGGGTATTCTTACTGTTTGCATGGAATTTGTGGTGCCAAGATAGCAAGATCCCCAATTTTTGATGTATTCTGATGGGAGCACAGACTTGGTAAGTGATATGCTGTCAAACATGGCCAGTGCTTTGTATTTTGTGTGATGGCTGCATCCTTAAGCAGTAATAGAGGTTCTATTTGGGATGACACACTCTGGAGACCAATTTATTGCTAGATAGTGCAAGACCTGAAGTATTTGACTTATGTTGACCATGACTACTACCCTCTCCTTATATAGCTGTCTATGTCTCTGTCTGTATGTGTATTGGCTTCCTAGCAGAGCTTTAAGTTAGTTGCGCTGAGGAAGTCAGAAGATGTAGAAATCCACATTTCTGATATATTTTGTAGAGCCTTCACAGTTCCGAGGTGGGCTCTTGTCAGCTGTAATGAATGTCTTGTGTAGCAGTTTGTGACCATAGTTTAAATTGAGATTCGGATTCGAGTCAGGTCATCTAAACATGCAGGAGCCAAATATCGTAATGGACTATGCAGTTCTTCAGTTTGGTGGGAAAAGGACCAAAGTTTTTGGCTTTTTTTCCCTGGATGGGTTAGAGTTTGTAAATAAGCCTTGAAGAGCACAGGTGAGAGGAGAGGAGCTGTTGAGGTTATTTTTGTTTCCTTGATGAAGCCACAAAGTTAGGAACAGGGCTGATGATAGTTCATGACTTAAGGTCTCATTTGGTGCAGAGATGAGCAAATCTTAAGGTCAAGGTTTAGGTTGCTTTCATGTTTGTGATTAGAGGCTGAGCAGCTAAAGATGTGAGAGTGCAGTTTACTTCCAGATCCTGCAATCTGAAGAGCAGGGAGGAGGTTTGTGTAGAAAGTGCTGTGTTACAACAGCATTTTTCTTCATGGTGGGAGCCTTGTTGCTGTAGGATTTTTTTACCTCAAGTCATGTTGTTTAAATAGGCAATAGATTAATTTTGGAGTCTGGAGTTGTGATCTGTCTAATTGCAAAATGAATGATAGGACTTAGCTGAGCTGTGAGAGTCTCTAGAGATTAAGAGATTCCTTATTTGCCATGTTCTGTCCAAAGTGCAAATACTTCTCTTGACATTTTGGTATTTCAACAGAAACAGCCTATGGATTTTGTGGTAGTGGCAGGTGCTGACAGAAATTGTTAGCCTACTGAGAGTGCTTTGAATCGAAGCACAGAGATAGAAGGAAACAGTAAATTGATCACTTATGCTCTCCATGAATCCCATAAATTAAAAATAATATTTTGTCCCAAACCAGATTTGTGCTCTGACTGTATCATAGAGCAAAACTTCTGGCAGCTGTTGTAATTGTAATACGGGAAGGTGCCATATGTGTTTGCCATGTTACACAACATGAACTTGACGAGCCAGCTTTAGCCAGAAGAAATGAGTACTGTGGTTTTCAAAAGGGGCAAAATGTCACTTGATTTTGTACAGCCACAGCACTAATTGTGTCTGAAAGATACTGACTGCTTCTTTGCCCATCTTGAAAAAAACAGTAAAAATAGATGAAACTGCATTAGAAGAATTCCAGTCAGTGACTGAATGATAAACAGTTGTCTAATGAAGTTAAAATCCCTTTGTTTTTCTTTTGCTTACGCTTCTTTCTTCCTAAAAACAGTATGCAAGGAGCTATACTTCCTAAGTGTGTGCTAGGAACTAGCTAACACAGTCAAATGTATTGAGAACACCACATTTGTTTGCCACTGGTATATTAATGCTTTCCAAATGCAACTCTTTGTTTCCAGGCCTTTTTGCAAATGTGCAATCTGCCAATCCGGGTGATTTGCAGGGCAAATGCCGAGTACATGTCCCCATCTGGTAAGTGTGGCCTTCATTTAGATTACTGTGTTATACCTCCATTTTGATACCATGGCAACTATGCCTTGTCTTGCTGATAACAGTCGGGCAGTGCTACTGTGTGTGGGTTGCCTTTCCCCCTCCTCTCCAGTGCAGTTTCTCCTCTGCAAACAATCAAAGCGATGAAATGCAAAGGAACATTGGCACAATGTGTAACAGTACCGTGTAAAGTGTTCAGACAGTTCAGTGCCTGGTGGAAACCTCTCAAATGTCCTAAAGCAGAAAGACATGTGTCCAAAAGTGGCTTTATTCTGCAGCCAGCGAATATCCCAGGAAATGCTGTTATATTTTCCTATTACTGGAGTGAAACAATACCAGAGAAAGGTTCTCTTTTGCTACCCTGTGTGGGAGTTGATTGCCAGGATGTTGATACAGGAGACCAAAGGGTGCAGTCACTATTAAGGGTGACAGGTGATTTTAAATCAGATCCATGAGACTGCCTGGAAAAAAATCCAAACCAACCACCAAAAAGTTAAGTATTAGAAGGGTACACAGCCTGTTTTTGTTGGAGGTGACTGCTTAAAAATGCCCAGACGCCAGCTGCAAAGCTTGCCTAAAAATCAGAAAGAATTACAGAGTGCAGGGTGCAGAAGTCCGGCGATCCTCTCACTCTGTCCCAGATTTCTGTTGTGTGAGGAGGTCCATATTTACTGATTACCTGGTGGCCATATGGAAGTGCCTGTCAGTATATGTCTGCCAACTATATGGGTTCTAGTGCTGCTACTGATATTTTTTCTTAAAGCAGTGAAATGAGGCTATATTAAAAACCAGCAAAATATGCAGGTATATGAATTATTTGTTAGTAAATAGAACTTTGAAATGCTGAATCCAGGCACATAGGAGCATCTTGCAGGTGCAGGACTAAGACTGGTGATAGTTACATGGTATGGCTTCTCTGCCACTCACACCTCATGTCCACACTTGCTGGCATCTAATGTTGTAATTTAGGTCTGAACACTGCCTTCTTCTTCTAAAAACGAAGAGCACAAGAGGGAAAATGATACTGCTTCAATTTTAAATGTAGGCAGAATTACTTGTATTCTTTTTGCCCTTACTCCTGGAGTCCTTTACTATTTTTACTCACTTTTACTCACTTACCTTGTTTCTTTTCTTTATATTGATTTATGATAATTCAGAGAAGGTTTGCATTTGTTCCCTTCTCTCTCCCCACCACCCTCTGTCTTGTTACTACAATACACTTCTCCTTTTACAGGCAAAGTACCCTTTATTCATGTGGGAAATCAAGTAGTATCTGAACTTGGGCCCATAGTCCAGTTTGTAAAAGCCAAGGTAATAGTACATTGTTTTCATTAATTAGTGAGTGTTAATCCTGCTTAGCATTGTGCTGATTTAGTGTGCTTTTCTGGAATGTTACTGAATTTGTTAAAACAGTATAGGAATATGTTGCTGTTGTCTCCAGGGACGGTGAAAATTATGACACGGAATTCCAGGATAAAAGGGGATTATTGCATTATCACCTCGTTTATATAACTTGGTTCACAATAGAGAAATGACATTATTGGCTGCTTGACCATACACCTCCCAGAGTGATTGGCTGAATGCTACAATGCCTATTTCAAAATATTTTCTTCAGTAAACCAAAACAAGACCATGCAGGTGCAAGATAGAGAGTTAGTTTACAAAATCGTCTTTCACTATTTCTCAGCTAAAGCATGAGAAAGGAAAACTTCACAAAATGCTTCAGCAGCTGGAAAATTCCTCTGCTCCTGCTTTTTAGCATCCACAGGAATATAGTGCTGTTTTAAAAGAAAGGTATAGTTTTATACAAACAGGAGTTTGTGAGGTGAAAATGTTTCTCTTTGTCATTTCCTCTAATTCTGCAAGTAAATTCTATGCGGGATAGCTGCATACCAGTGCCAATTTCTGAGACTCTTTTTCTAGATGCTTTGTCTCTGGGTCTCAGAGGTCTTAAACCCAGAACTGGCTGTTTTAAATCCTGAAGTGTCAGATACCATTCAGATTTGCCTTTATTCTCCCACTCCCCCAGCCTTCCCCTCTGTTTTAAAAAATGCCATGTTTTCACTGAGAAGTTGAATCTGTATCACAGATGTAAATTTGTGTTTACTTCTTGCCATAGAGATACACTAACCAGGAGGCTGTGAGCTTAAAGTGTGTTCATCCATAACTGCTATTAAATTTCTTGTAGATTATCTTAGATTTCTTAGAGATTAGATTAGTTACATTATGATGATTTGGTTTTAATCCTAAAGGATACTGTATGTAAAAATTGAGTATGTAATTTGTTACTGAACTATGTAAGAGATTAGGATCTGAGCCAAAGCTCATTGACTTTAAGGGTCCTTGGGTCATATGTTGCTGAATATTCCAGTATCTGTTCTTATGTGTGTCTTTTTTCTTTTCCTCATTAGGGCCATTCTCTTAGTGATGGACTGGATGAAGTCCAAAAAGCTGAGATGAAAGCCTACATGGAATTGGTCAATAATATGCTCTTGACAGCAGAGGTACAGCAAACCCTAGTTTGAGGAGTTCCATGCACTTACATAAGTGGCTGTAGGCAAGAAAGCTTTAGGATTTTTCCCCATAGTGGAAATACTGCTGTTCTTAGATTAGGTTGTCAACTTTTGAGGTGAAAGGAGACAGGCATAAATTCTCTTACACTGTGGATTGCTTGCTGACGTGTTCCTGTAGCCATGTGTGATTCCCCTCACCTATCTGAAGTGTGTCACACAGCTGTAGAAGTAACTGATCAGAAAATGCTGGTGGTTCCTGGGGTCCTACCCCACCCCCTGGCTGGCCAGGCACCCCGCTGTCACTGTCCCCATGTGCACGCTGTGTGTGATGGGAGGCTGGGACCCTCTGGTGCGTGTCTGTGGCCAGTTCAGGTAGTGCAGTCCCAGCATGGGAGCAGTGTTGGAAGCACTGGGAAGATGCAGGTGGCTGAGGAGCTGAGGGCTGGTCACCTCTGCCTTGAGTTGGGTGTGGTGTGGGCAAGAGGAGCAGGCTTTTAATCTCAGCATAGTTTTGGTGCTGGTGAAGTAAGGACTAGCAACTGGGCTTTTGCCTTCCAGTTTTAATTTCTTTTGTACGTCAAAGGTCTAAGAGAAGAAATGAAATGGAAATTTTAATCTAATTTAGAAAAGAAAATTCTGCAGTGAAAAATGATTGTCTCTGTATTCTCCTTTATTAGGAAGTTTTAGTAAGTGTTCTTTCTTTTCCTAGCTCTATCTTCAGTGGTGTGATGATGTTACAGTAGAGGAGGTGAGTGGTTCCGCAGCATTTATCTTAATTAAAATTTAATGAGAAAACACTTTTGCTCACAACTGCAAGTCCCTACTCATAAATGAAACATGGGGGTTTATACCATTAATGATAAAGTCTTTTCACTTTAATTTCACTTGCATACGCATTTTAGGGAAGCTGTGTTACTGGAGGGAGCTGGCTGCAGAATAGATACAGGCTTTGTATATGTTTCTGAAATAATAGCTTTAAACAGTTATGCTGCAAATTACGGATTCTGTGCAAATAGTTACAGCATACACACAACTGCCTTTCTCTTCTGTGGCTCCCTTTCTGAGAGGAATGTTTAAATATTAGCTGTTTTGTTCAAGAGATATCTGTGTTTTCTTGTGTTATAACACAGTACCTTTCTGTTTTTAAACAAAGATTACTCACCCAAGGTACGGCTCTCCTTATCCGTGGCCTCTTAACCGCATTTTGTCCTATCAGAAGCAGTGGGAGGTTAGGCGAAAGATGAAAGCCATTGGATGGGCTGGAAAGACACTTGAACAGGTCAGTATGAAAAGTGAACCTGATTTCTTTGCCCTGTTTTCCTTTTCCTTTCCTTTTCCTTTCCTTTCTTTTGTAATAGGCTTTGGAGAGTAGCACGTTCCTGAAACAGATGTAGTAAAATGTATGTTCTGTTCTTAAAACATTACCTGGACTGAGGTATTTGCCTTTGGCAGCAATAAATCTTAAAATTATGTGCAACCTGATGGGGTGGGAGGAAGGCTGTTTTGCTATGAGTGAACAACTCTGTCAGTGTTAGTTTAGGCTGTAGTCCTGAAAATAGGTTGTAAGTTCTGTGCCCTGCTTCCTGTATGATGCTAATAGGCACTCTGTGGGATTGTGACAGCTTGTGAGGTTTAAGTCAGCACCTTTCATTAAGCTTAGTTATAAATGTTATGGGAAGCACTTAATCAGAATTGCCTTACATCAAATGTTAGATTAAGTAACACTTAGCTACCTGCCCACTGTGTAGGTTTGACTGACTTTAACAGCTTTTGATATTCCAGCATGTTATATTCCTTGTTCCCACTGTCGGTGCAAATAGAAGAAGGAGGTTATTTCTTGCAATGGTGTTTTTTCCTGACAAAATGGATCTTTCTTTCTTGTGTGTTTTGATAGGTGCTTGAAGATGTAGATCAGTGCTGTCATGCTCTCTCCCAGAGATTAGGAACACAACCATATTTCTTCAATAAGCAGTAAGTTACTCTTCATTGAAATACTGCATCCAGCAATATGAGAAATAGATATATACCCACATACATACAAATGTGTATATATGAAACTCCTGTTTTATTTTAATGCAGTGTGATTAGTTGCAAAAATACAAATGTATGACTGGAATCTAAACATGAAATTTAAAGATTTTAAAGGGAAAGCTTCTGTAAGTTTGTTGTATTTATGATTTAGTTTTGTTCTTGCTTATCTTCTCTACAGATTCTACCACAACTTATGTAGGCTACAAATGTACATTTTTATACAGTTAGTTTCTTATTAAAAGTGATACTCTTAGAGCTTTACTTGAATTTCTTGGCTAACATTCTCTACTAGAGGAGTGAATGTGTGTCGTGCCAACCTGATCAGGACAGCTTGTCTTAACAGCAGGAGCAGTTCTGAATGAGCTGAATTAGCATGAGGGTGCCTGTGAGTTCTAAGAACTGGGGGAGAAGCTAGCTGGTCCACAAAGAGCTAGATGCAAAGTGAAAACCAGGATTCACATTGCCAAGAGAGAAAAAGGAAATGACCTGACCTCCATGGAATGTCCTCTGCTCTCACCAGTTTCTTTCAATTGCAATGTGCTCTTTAACATTTTTTTTCTCTCCAATAATTCAATATCTTTGAAATGTTACAGACTTAAATAACCTCACATTAGCTCTCTCTTGTCTCCTGTGCATAGATCAGTGTAGAAATGCTCAGGTCTGGATTTCAGTTTACTACATTTGGACAGGGAGATGTCTTCAAATGGCAGCATTTGGTTACTTTTCTGCATTGTGTCTTTGCCCCTTAATGCATCCCAAGTTGAGACTAGTTGGGTAGTGTTAATTCAGAGGACACAGAAATGTGCCTTATAGAAGACGATTTTAAATTGCATCTTCTCCTGTGATTATTAAGCATAGTATCTCTTAAATTTCCTTTCTGTATTTCTAAAGAATTCTAACTTGGGGATTTTATGTTGGTTGGTTGTTAACCAGGCTTTTTTTGGTACAGTTTCAACCCTTTAAACTTTTTAGCTCTGTGAAATATTGCTAAGTATGTGGTTTTAGTCCATTATTTTTCAGTCTTTGACTTCTGGGAGTCTTTGGGAGTTAAATAAGAAAAACCGCCTGTTGCTGACAGATTAAAGTTTGTTATGCAGGGGCCCGTATCTCCACTGGAGAGTGCTTAGTGATCCACAAATAAAAAGGCAAAAAATTTTATCAGTTAGGAAAGCTTCATGCTGCATACCTTGAACACTAGTAAAGGGGGACTCTGAAGTTATTAATATATTTGAAAAAAAAAAAAATTTGCACGTGGACTACTTACATACATGGACTACTTAAAGGTCCAAGGTGACAATTCAGAAGGGTCATACCTAAAATAAGGTAGGACTGAAAACATTCCCAAAATATCTGTTTTCTTCTGTGTAGTCCCCTTTCAGAAAACAGATGTTTCCAGCTGCTGCCATCATGGAATTCCCTTCCTTGTTGGTTGAATAGTTTCCAGCTGTTGCAGAGCACAAAAAAAGGAACGAGAGTCTTAAGCTTCCACTCTCCTCCTTTTTTTTTCCTTGTGAGATAATAGTTGGGTTTTTTTAATAGACATCTGCAGAAGAAAAAGAAGAGCCCCAAAACACCTGATAAGCATTTGCCCTTGTTACAGAATTAAAACGTGGAGTATGGTTTTAAACTAGATCAATAACTCTGTCTGATCTAAGAGATGTTATTTCTACATTTCCAAGCTCCCTAAAGCTAGGAAAATGCCATACTGAGAACAAGCAGGGTTCTTAATATACCCAATACACAGATTTCATGCATTTGGTTTAGTGTTGCTTGATTTCATGCTAGTTCTTAGACTGCATGGCTATCTACAGGTTACTCAGAACAGCAGGGTTTTTCTTGATCGGGACTTGCCTTCCAAAATACCCATCTTTTTTTCTGTTTGCTTTTACAGACCAACTGAATTAGATGCTCTGGTGTTTGGACATCTGTTCACAATCCTTACTACTCAGCTAATCACTGATGAACTCTCTGAAAAAGTGAAGAACTACAGTAATCTCACAGCATTTTGTCGGCGAATAGAGCAGCAGTACTTTGAGGGTCATGAGAAAGACAGCTCTACAGCTGCAGCCCGATCTTCCAAGAGGTCCTTGCTGAGATAAGCATGGTGCTTGGTGTGGATCATGTTGCAGTTTTGGGTTTATCATTGTTCAATAAATTGATTTTGAGAATGGAAATGTGTGTTAGCTCTTTGAAGCTGCCAAATCATTCTGGGGCAAGAAAGAATGTTAAATACAGTTTTTGTGTTGTAGAATACACCGTGCACATTTAATCTGAAATGTCTGTATGAGCATTTCCACTTTAATAGCCTGTATGCCACTTACTGTAAAGTGACCTTGGAAAAATATTGTATCTGTTTCAAAAAAATAAAACACTGAAAGTTTATTTCTGATCTTTCTAAATGCCTTTTTTACTCAATTCAATGTCTGTGTAGTTCACGAGTGGGATCCTTTTACCAGGATGCTTGGAAGAAAGTTGTAAACTAGTTAGAATGATTAGGCTGGGAATGAAAGGACTCATTAGAGATCTTAAAGTTTGTCTGCCTCAGCTAAAACTTATTCAGAAATGTCTTGGAGCTCTGTAGAACACAACTAGTGATCTTACTCAGTCAGTTCCTATTTTTGTGTCAAAGTAGCTTCTGGCTGTCAGTGCTTCATCTTGTGTGTGCGTTGTGCCTCTGCTTTTATTTCTCATTCACCTTTGGTTTTTTGATTATAATTTTTTTCTTTCTGTAATTTCCCAGTTTTAATCCCCAGCTTGTCTTGCTATTTATTTAAGAAATTAATTTGCCAGGTGTCTGCCTCCCTGTTTCCACTTCCAGTATGTTAACATTGCTTCTGAACTTTGATGTACCAGATGTGGTTCTCATAGAAAAAGGACTTACTATGAGCCTGTAGCTGGCATGTCTCCATCCTGCCTCTGTGTTATCATTGGTACATGTAGCCACAATGGTACAGAAGTAAACAAAGAAATATCATTGTGGTGCTCCAAAAACCCTGGCAACATTGAACTTTTCAAGGGAGAATTCTTGTGTGTAGGCAAGGACTGATCTGGCTAGTATTATTTCAAGTGCATTAAGTGGTACTGCTCTGTTCTGTTAGTTGTACTTGATGCTTTTTCAAAAGCACCAGCAACTCCAGGAACATGCTGGTGGCAAAAACAAACCTTGTGCATGCAGGAAGTCATGGGCACGAGTGGGAACCAGGTCAGGCTGTTTGGCTGGTTGGAACCATTGTGTTCTTACTTTGAAATATGTTCTTTTGACTATATGCTTCAGTGTCAAAACATTTAATGGCTTGAACTGGTTATACAATGGTCATGGGGTTTTGGCTGCCATTTCCTTCTCTTTTAAAAAGCGAGCTGAAAGCAGCTGCATGCCTTGGACTGGCTGGGTCTCCCAGGACAGGTTCCTGAACCACTCCTGCTTACTCATTTCTTTTGCTGGGGGCCACTCTTGCCAGCTGGACTGGAAAACGGAGCTGAATTTGTACTGCCTGTTTTTTGAGATAACAGTTCTAAGTCCTACTGCAGTCAAATCCACTAAGTATCAGTATGTAAGGGCATCTTGGTCTTTCATTAAACCACTCTTGCCAGAAGAGGTCAATTGCCCTTGTCCTGCATTTCAGTCTTAAAATTTCATGTCTCTACATTGAATACCTTTATAAACTAAACCCCGTCAGCTCCTGACTGCTTAGTGACCAGTTCCACTATCAAAGCAGTTGGTAGCTGAGAACCCAGACATTTCTTTCAAACTTGCTTTTCTGCATTAATTCAACTCCTGAAAAAAAAACTGGAAAAGAATTTTTTGAGTGTTGGTGGGTGGAGGTTTTTTTTGTTTGTTTTTTTTTTAAGTTTGGAGAGAACACTGTGATACATGCTACTTTGAGCACTCATAGACTAAAGTTAGCGTGCCATGGGGATGGGGAAATCCTGTGTGAACACTCAAGTATCTAAGTCCAGAGTAATTAAACTGGTCTTTTACCCTTCTGCTATTTGCAAAGCACCAATCATGAGGAAAGATTTTAAGCTAGCTTCTGTTGTTTTAGCGATCTTGCTACCAGTAGACTGAACTACAGGAGTAATTTACTTAATGGATTGCTAAACCTACCTATTAATTTTTATGCAGTCCGAAAATGTGCAAGTGGGCATGTGTTCCTCCTCTTTCAAGGCTGCAGTGGCCATTAGCCACCTTGTAACCAAATTTCAGCAATTGCTTTGAAACAGCATTGAATGAAACTTTTTATATTCTGGCAAGGTGAGGCAGAGGAAGCTCTGGTAATACAACACCTTGAATACTGAACAGCAAGTTATTGCAAATTTTGTGCAGTAACATACAACGGGCTTTATAACTTCAGAGTAGTAAAATCCCCACAGAATGATTGATATGCATATGCTTTGAATGTCTCATCTAGAAAATAAATGCTGTGGAAGTGGTTGGGCAAAAGATACTGATCTCTTGCAAACAAAGTTTGTGTAAATCCACCTGAGGTACTCAGACTCCACTTAAGGACACAGAGACAGGCAAATCACATTGAATTTTCAATATTGAAGTGAGAGGACAAGCAGAGACTGAGCTCTCAAGTTACACTGAAGTTTCTGAAAGTTTAACCACCCCTCATTCCTTGTGTGTGACTTTGATAATTTCATTTAAATGGAAAAAAGCATCCCTTACTTCCTTGACTGAAAAGGATTCTTTCTGTATGGCATGTTCGCTACAGGGCTGGTTTGTCGTTCAGGCTGCACCTCATTCTAGGTGATACCTAAACTTAGAAGGAAAAATCTTGGCTTTGCTACCAGTGTTGAAAATAGCTATTAAAATCCTAGCCAAAAGACATACTTTGTACTTCATAAATACAAGAAAACATTATGCTTTTTTAAGTGACATTGGTAGCATGACAAGTGCTGTGGAGCAGACTGGGCTGAGCTCCAAGGACCAACGCTCGCTTGGCAAGCCGTGCTTTAACTCAGTGAAGCTGCAGTTTTTTACACTGATTGCTCCTGAAACGCTGTGCACAGTTCAGGAAAAAGAATGAGAAGTTTTAACAACACCAGCAATAAAACAAATTAAGGGTGAAAAAAAAACCCCAAACCAACCCAAACATGATAGCCTTTGTAGCAAGGGGATTGAGCAAGGACACTGACCTGCCTTCTCCAAGGTGATGTAGCGAGGGCTTTCTGCTGGTCTGAGTGGCCCTCTAGCAGACAAGGCTGTGCATGTGCAGTCTGTGAGAATTTTAGCCTTGGGTTGTGGGTGTTTCTAGAAGATCTCCCATGACTGAAGCACAACTGCTGCACGAGAGACAGGAATCAGGCCAGGAAGGCTGTGGTTTATTTCACATAGTGGAACAGTGGCGATGATGATTTTCTTTCTAGCTTTTCAGGCTCAAACCCACAAAGTTCCTACACGCTATTTTGAGTGAAGAGAGATAGCTAGAACTTCTAAAGTTTCCCCAAATTAAGACAAAATTTAGGTTTCTAACAGAAAGAATGTCAGGAGCACCATGGATTATCATACACTTTCTGAATATGCCCCACCAGGAAATGCAGGAATTACTCAACCAAAACAGCACACAAAGTCACAAAAGTTCTCAGAGCTATAAGTAGATAGACATACCTGAGTTTGAGTTTGATTACGAATCACTTGCCTATTGTGGTTTGCTTCTCACAGTCTTTTTGTTCCACAAGTTAATAGCTCCGTAGGTAGGTGCTCAAGTTAGAAAGTAGCAGATACTTTCTTCACCTGATGGAGCTAAAAGAATTGGGAAAATCCTAGTGAAACCAGGACTGCTCCTCCGTTCCTCACATGCTTCTTTGGGATTGTGGAATGGACTAATCTTGCTCAGCACAGACCCCCCTCAGCACAGTTACCTGCTCATGCCCTTGCTGGATTTTGGTGTCTGCTCCTATCAGAAATATGCATGGTGCCAGTTCCAGATGTGAAGGTCTCGTTTGCCTGACCAGCACAGCACTGTACACACAGCTGAACTGTAGATCCTGTGTGCCCTGTGCCACTGCAAGTATGGCACAGGAAAAGGAGCAACCACCCATCTCCACCACATGCTGTGGCAAACCAGATGGTGATTTGAGAGTGGCCAGGATCTCAGCCACAGGCTAATTTATAGTATTGGATCATTGTTTCCAGCTGACAGTCCATCCTGATCTTCTGGTTTTCCTGTCCCTCTCTGAAGCAAGTTCTCCTTGACTGGGTAGCCTCTTGATGCTGCCTTTTATGATGTGATGAGATTTCAAGAAAGACATGTGAAGGGGCTTTGGTGGGAGCAGCTTTGGTAGGATCTATCACTTTTCTTATATCAGTTATAAAAATTTTAGTATTGCATGGTGTTAACGAGATATTAATCTGCTGTTTTCTCTGCCTTTTTTTTTATTTCTCCTTTTCCTCCCCAGGGAAAGAAAAATAACCTGGCAATCTCCTGCCTCTCAAATATACTTAAAGCTCAGTGTAGTGGAAAAAAAGAGGCTATAGCATAGCCTCATGGAGAATACTGCTGAGCTGCACTTAATGATGCCTCTTAGGATCAGCTGTGCTGCTAGAAAGCACTTCATTTCCTGTGGCTTTCTTTCTTTATAAGCGGAGTGCAGCTCCAATGGCTCTCACAACAATTAGCACCCACTTGTTCTGCAGGTTTGAAGTTTTTTGCATTAGTCAGGTTGAGAAATTCATGGTATTAATCATGACTGAAGTTGTTATTTATCACCTGCTGGGTGAGAAATAATAATTTTGGCACTACTGGGGCAGCAGGCCAGAAGTACCAAATTAAGTAAAACATCTAAACACCAGCAAGGATCATTTCTCTGATTAATGAATTGTTACAAAGAAAAACTGCTACTCGTTATCTGATCTTAGGATAAAAGTAGGAGTAGGAAGTAGAAAGCATTAGCAAAGTCAGGCTCTAGCCTGATGCAGTTTGAAACTTCCTGGCTGATCTCTCTTCTGTCGTTCTCTAACACACACTCATCTGCTTCACGGATTTGCTCACATCCCCAGTGCCAACTTTGTAAAAAACCAGCATTTGGCAGGGAGCTTGAGGCCCGTTGTGTAACTGCCTTGAAAGAAATGAAAGACTTTAAGTTTCTAGGGCTTGTCTAGGCTGGAAGGTTTTGCCATGGGAGCAGCTACCAGCCTGGCAAAATACCATTGTGTGAAGGCAATAACAGGCGTGCAGGAAACAAAATTGGTGACCTCAGTAGAGTGAAGTTCACACCCAGGTAACTGTATCCATACTGGGGCCCTTAGGCACCTATGGGACTAAAAGGGCCCACAAATTACAGCTGCCTGAGCAGATGTATCCCACATGTATCTCACATACAAAAAGGGTTGGCCTACACAGAAGTGGCTGCATTGAAATGAGGTCTGTGTGTGCTGCTACAACGCGAAGCCACCAAATCACCATGACACCGTGTCCCCTCCCTGAGACCCCATTGCAGGGAGCTGAGGGGCTACTGTGTAGCAGTGCCCACAGAAGTGCTAATTCCTGAGTTCTTAAATGAGATGTAAAAATTGAGTGTTAGCCTTGACTATGGTCAAAGAACTCAGCCTGGGAGAGAAGCACCACCTCTGAAAACCCTGAATGTTGATTCTTTGCTTGTTGAGACTTACAAGAAAAAGTTTGAACAGTGAGAGCTTTAGAGACCCCTTTCGGCTCCAAGTAATTCATTATCTAGAAAGAAAGGACAGGCTTCTTTCAGGAAGAGTATCAACCGTTCCCATTTATTGCTGCAGACCTCAAATTTGGTGCTAGTTGAGAAAAAGAACTTCACAGTGTTGACACAGATGGACTACCATCCATGCTACACATGACATCTGTGGCAGCCAAAGTAACTCCTGTCTACAAGCTGGTGTGCTCAGGAGCTGACTTGAAACAATAAGCTGACATGAGAGGTCAACATGAACTCACCCCTCTCCTGACAGTAGCCCTCGGTTGACGGTACTCGGTTGGCAGTAACCCAGTTTGTCAATAAACACGTTTTTTGTAAGTAAGCTTTGTGTCACATTGATGTTTTCTCATCTAGATTTTTTATGCCTAAAAGTTTATTCTGCATTTAAGAAGAAAATTAGAGATCTTAGGCATGTGGGGCATGATGGTCACCTTCCCTACAAGCACTGCTCAAATCATCAGTCTTCCAGTCTGTGTTCTCAGTTCACATAGAAAGATTTGAAATAAGAATGAAAAGGATGATCATTCACAGAAAACATAGGCAGCAGCAAAGGGCTTGTTGCAAACAAAAGACAATTTTCTGAGGCTAAGCAGGAAGTCACCAGCATGTATCTGAATGAACCTTGTTGTAGGTACCATGGGGAGGAACCAGTGCAGCTTAGCCATGACAAATTCTGTAGAGCTGCAAAGAAGACCAATCATCACCCAGCTGGTCTGGTCAGACTATGGCATCACCCAGTCCCCAGACCATCTACCTCTTTCAAGGTTATCTTCTCTCTGGATGAATTTACCCTTTCTATTACTTCTTGCTGCCAAAAATTTGTCAACAGCAACTCCACCTCCCTGGTCATACATCTCAGGTTTTCCCTGCTGTGATCTCATGGCTGGTGACATCTCTTTTGACTTTTGGCTACAAAATACAATTTTGTCCAGGTTTCTTGACTTTGAAGGCATCTGTTTCTGGTTACACCATTCTCTCACTGCTGAGATCAACAGTTTTTTCACCAATGCACAGGATTTTTGCATGAGATAATCTTGTGGAAATGATCCTTTGTCTCTCAGTTGTTATCACACGACTGTTAGATTAAGAGCTAGCCACTTTCTGTTCTTGTCAAGACAGTGAAAACTTCTCTTTAGGTCCACTGCTGTTTCTAACTTAATTTCTGTAAATTCCTCCCTAAAATTCCTCTGCAGTTTTTACTGGCTCCTTTCCTCATAAGTGTGTAGCACCTTGATCTATGATGCCTCCTAGCTAAGAAGTATATAACAGAGATTACTGACTATCACCATGATCTCTTTCATTTTCAGCCTGAAGTCTGTGTTGTGGCATGTTTATGAAGTTGATGAAGACCAGTAGTTTGGGGGCATTATGGGAAGGGTAAGTTTTTATCTACTTAAATAAACTTTTCAGCATATTTTGTCAAAGGTTATAACATTTTGCAAAAGACAGGTAGGCTTCTGCATGTGTGTGTAAAGACCAAAGGGCTGACCATGACTTGTGTATTACACACAAGTGTGAGTGCAAAGGTCTTGCTGTTATGCCAAAGCACATTTGAGGCAAAGCCCAAAACCACTGCTGTGGAAAAAGCTGCCCATCACCTGATGGAAATGCTTTTGACACACACAGGACAGCTCCTGCAGATCTGTTTCTATGGAGGTGCTTTCGTTTGGTTCAGTGCATCTTCCTGGGGCCCTTCCAGCTGCCCCTTCTCTCTGATATCCTTTCATGATTCCCCTGCCCTTTCTGATGCTTCAGGGTCTTCCTGCACTGAGAAGAGGAAGGGGCCCGCTCCTGGGTAAGGTTTTCACACCTGTGGACTTGATTCCTCCCTCTGCTTCAAAAGAGATTCCATGTGCCAGTAAAAGCTCTTTAGCGCGACTGGAGAAACGAGCATGCTTTCAAGGATTTGTTTAGGCAAAGAGAGTCATCCTACAAGCTTGCATCCTCGTGCTCTGTGTATCCATAGTGAGTCCAAAAGCTGCTGCCACAGGAAACACATTGTGTTTCCAAAATATTAAAATGCCTAAAATTTGCTTTCTAACTCAATAATCACAAACAGTTCCAATAACAATGTAACTGATGTTAACTGGGATTTTTTAAAAGATTGACAAAATTCAACATCGGAAAAATGGGAAGTCAGATTAAAACTCATACAGATAATGCAGTTCTCTCAAATTTCATTGGCATTTATGTCTTATAACACAAAAATGTTATCAATGTAGTCATAAACTCTGATTTACTGAGAAGCAGGCTGGGAAAAGCTTGGAAAGGGAAGGAGCAGATTCTTCACTTCTGAGGGGTTAAAAGCTCAAAATGCTTAAATGAGGCTTCCAAAAGAGGGAAAACTAGCAGCAGTAAAAGAATGGAGTTCCCTTCCAGTCCTTAGCTCAGTGAGTTTGTCAGTGCATTGTCCTCCTCACCGGGGGAATTTGGAGCCATCTCTTGCACTGAAGCCAAGAGAAACTATTTGATGCATCTTATTTGAAATGCCACTGATCTGCAATGAAACGAGTGATTTCTAGCTGAAGATTATAAAATACTTGGTGAATTTAACCAAGTGGATGAGTCACACAGAAAAACCTGCCCGACATACGAGTAAGTCAAGCCACAGCAGTTGCAAGTAATTTGTCCCAAATGTGAGCAGGGCAAAATCTAGAGCAGGAGGCTGAAGGCTGGTTTCCCAGCTCCACGCTCCAACCACCACACTGCACTCTTTGCTGCTTTTTTAACCACAACAGCCTCTGAAAATCACCCTTCAAAGGCATTTTTTGGTAGTAATAAATGAACCATCAAAACCTAAACAAAGAACCCAGCAGCTGAGATGATGCAACTTAACAAACAGAAATTACTAAGATTGCCTTGTCCTCTGCTTATTTCCAGAAGAATAAAGCCCAGGTCATTTATAAAGCCTTCCCCCTTCCCCTCTCCTTTACAGCCCCTTGGGAGTCACCCAGGAGACAGCACCACCTTCTTCTGCTTCCCCATGTTTAAAATATATTCATTCCAGTTTTCAAATTGCTATTTTGTAGTGCTAAATCTCTACCCACACTAATTTCTCCAGGTCAGAATCTGACCCTGATTTGAACAAAATCTGGAGTCAAATATTCACACCAGAATGCTTTTGCCTTGCTGCATGTCAGATGCCATCTCCCTGCAAATGTTTCACACACCTTGGAGTGCAGCTTGTGGAACTGATGAGGTGAAGAGCACTGCAGAGCAGCTCTGTGCTGGTAATCACAGGACTGAAGAAACACATACATCATCTGCCACATAGGTTGGCATTTCAAGTAAAAAACCTTCACAATGTGTAAGATGTTGGACAAATGATGGCCATATGCATGTTTGTCTCTGTGCAGATGTCTTTGCATTCTCAGCTAGGAAAGAGCTGAG
This sequence comes from Corvus moneduloides, assembly GCF_009650955.1. Taxonomy (NCBI): domain Eukaryota; kingdom Metazoa; phylum Chordata; class Aves; order Passeriformes; family Corvidae; genus Corvus; species Corvus moneduloides. Next base: position 17,096,736 of record NC_045482.1, on the reverse strand, counting down.
GTAGGCTTTTTTGTGCCGACAGTTTAATATTAGTGACACAGTTTATGTCCTCTGCAAAAACAATAATGGAGGATAAGGTGACATAAATTATTTGCAAATCGTTTGACATATGCAGGGCATTGTCCTTGCAATAATCACCATCAGTCTGTCAGTTTAAGATATGAACCATGCCACTGCCATTTTATATCATTGTGTTAAGCTTTCACATGTTGTAATTTTACAGATTTGTTCTTTGGAGAACACTGCAACACAAATCAAATTGTATTATGTTTAGTTCTATGCTGTGTGGAGCACCTCCCTGCAATTAGGGGCGGGGGGAGATGAGGAGCAAGCAAACAGTCCTAGATAAGAGGCAGCTCCTCAAAAGTTCGGATATTTCCTAGATACCATTACTCAACTTTCATGGTCATTATTCAAAGCAAGAAGAATTATTTAAATTCATGCTAACATGAGTTGCTGGCTGCATGAACAAAGTGAGCACTGGAAAGCACCATACTGACAGATTAATTTAAAACACCCTTGTCTGTTTTGTTTTGCTGTAACAGTCCAGCACAACATTTGATTCTTATGAATAATGTGGGCTTTTCTAAAGTAAATAAAATGATTTTGACTCACAGAAGATCCCTTTGAGACCCAGTAGGTACCTGTAGTATTAACTTTGCTTTCCACAGATGTGCAGAATGGTTCTGGAATAGCAATGAACTCAGCATTGTCTCTTTCATTTCTGGCAAATTAATTCCTGTGGTATAGTTTAGAAAAAGGCCTGAAGCTGACCACTTATTTTTAGTCTTTTGTTTTTTAAATCTGAACCACAGATTACTGTGGGAGCTCACAAGTGTATTCTAAACATATTCAGTGCCAGACACTTTCGATTAACCATTTGTGAACTGTAAGTGTGCTTAATTGGTAAAGGAGTCAGTAGGAAATACTGTAATATACATTCTGGAGTACCACATTTCAGTGACTTTTTACTATATTTTGAATAGAGAAATGTGATTTGTTTTCCCCTGGGAAAATTCCCCACATTCAGTTGTCAGCAGAACAGAATCTTTCTGCTTCCAGTGAGCCCTTAAAGCAGAAAGATTTATTGCACTTACACCCTTGAAAGAACGTATCTTTTTCTTTGAAGGCAGCCATTATCACCATCCCATTTTATATCTTTTCTGATAAGTGCAGGCAGTAAAGCAGATAAACTCCTTGCATACCAATTAAAGACACATGCACACTAAGACACTGTATACTATCAGAGATGCTCAGAGTAATATTCTTTCTAGCACAGTAGATATATCTACGGAGTTTGACTTTTATTATTCTCAGCTTTACACCTCTGACATTTCTAGAACCATGGAGGAAATTAATGAATTCTCACTCAAGGCTCCATTGTCTAATCTTGCCCTAGTGCTCATGAATTATGGAAAATGACATATCAACTGATGACGCACAACAGACTATTTTAAAACTACCCTTTTTAACATAACCTGGACCATGAAAGGTTCCTCACTGAATTTCATGCAGTCACCTGACAAAATATTGGTCTCATATAAATTGATACCTTAATTGATACCTTGCCTCACTTCCTAGCATCCAAAACATTGTGGTCAGTTTTATGCACAAAACATACAACAGCCAAACCACTGAACCTCAGGAAACCTCCTTTTTATTTTTTCTAACTCTCAGATAGGATGCTGAACCTGCAGCCTTAACTCTTGGCAACCTGCCTTGGAGTTTTCTGTTCTGAGATCTCCGTGGAGAAACAAGGGTTCAGTAACATTTTAAAGTTCTCAAGCACAACATCCTCCACCCATCTATGTAACTGCTGCTTCTTCTAGTGCCTTTTTCCAGGCACGGAAAAAGGCCTCTGCTCCCCCGGAGCAGTGAGACCCAGGGGATTTGTGTGAGGAGACTCTTCCCCCCAGCTGAGACCACTGAAACCACCAAGTAAGGACTGGGAGCAGCTGCCAGCCCCAGGGCTGGCTGGTAACGTTGCACTCGGCAGTCAGAAGCCACCCTGCCCGTGATGCCCTTGGCTAGGACATGTCCCACAGTTCTCTGTCCCAGTTGGGGTAGGACCCGCTCCGCTGGGTTTCTTTCAAAGCAACTAAAAGCAGCCAGACGTTTCCACAGGCAGTCGACGCCAGCAGTGCCAGTTTGCCCAGAGGAGTGGTTTGGGCAGCCCTGCAGGATTGGACAGGCACCCAGCCCCGCGCTCCTCCTGCAGCTGGGCCTGCAGTGGGCTCGAGGCTGCTCCCCAAGCACCGCACAACCAAGGAGCCCCACACACTCAGCTTCTTTCTCCTTCTGTGCTTCAATTTAAAACTATAGATTTACTCGGGACAATTTTGTTGGATAGAAAATTATCTGTCTGCATTATTACCTGTGAACTTACTTTTACCTCTCCAAGGATCTCACCCAGGGTTTTCCCTGAAGAACAGTGTCTCAGCACATCAATGTGCACAATGGCTAGATACCAGTTTTCTGTCAGGGTTCCCTTTAGATAAGAAACTATTGGAAAGCAATACATCTCATTCAAAAGATCTGAAAGAGCTGAAGATACAGAAAGCACTAATCAGTAATTAATACAAATAAAAGAAACAATCTTTCATGTAGGTGGTAATAATAACACTCTGGAGTTTGTTCTAATCCATCTTTTTGTCAAATGAAGCACCAGGGAATTTGTCTGCAACAATCAGTATTTTCAGAGCTTCTGCTTTGATTTGCAATATGGGGTTTAAGTCCTGTGTTAACACAGGGCTCAGAATAAATAATCAAAGAGAATGGGTTTAAAATCAATAATCAGGGCTTTAATATGCAGAGAAATTCTCCTATACTTTTATGCCCTGCTTACAAGTCAATTTTCCAAATTAACAAGCCCTCTTTTCACGTCGCATAGGAATTGCAAAAGCATGACAATATCCCATTGCACAAATCCTGACAGTGCCCTTTCTTCCATATTAAACCACTGGGAACAGCTGGAATAAGGGGCTTCTACCCTTTCTCTCCAGAGAAACAGTGTCTTCCAGAACATCAGGCAGTCTTGAAATTCTTTAAATAGCCCTGTATTCGTTATATTTAATGACAATTACACAAGTGACTTCTTGACTGCAAATATGATTCATTACTCTGCAGCAGAAGTAATACCTCTATTAGACTTTGCATTGAGCTAACCCAAAATAGCTGCTGAAGAATAGATTTTACTGAACTACTCCACGGATAGATTTTAAAAAATATTATAATCTTATGTAAAAAGAACAGATTATCCTGCCATGTAATTATTTAGCACTACGCCTAAATCTTCAGGTAAAGTAAATTTCAAATGTTGACAGCCATAAACAATAAGGAGTTTTTAGGAACAATTTGTCTGGAACTTGCCAGGAGTTATAAAGCCCTATTTTAAATAAAACACTTTGCATTCAATATTTGGTCACCCTTCAGCTCCATTATTGCAATCACTTTTCAAGTTAAAAACCAAAAAAAAAAGACAGAGAGAAAAAGAGAAATTTAAAAGCAATTTGTTCTTCTGGGTAAATTGAGTTGGAATCAGGTATTTTCTACCTTGCTAGACCTGAGGACACAGCTCCAGCTCCCTCCCCAGCCTGGAGTAATGCAGAAAGTTTAACCCTGCTGAGGACAGCACGATCCCAGGGTCTGCAAGCCCATCTTTAGCAGAATGGTGCTGCCCTGCTATTGATTTTGATGCCTACACAGTGCCAAACATAAGGGCTTCAGTGCAAGGTTTCCTTTCCAAGAAGCCTGGAAATGATCTCAAAAGATGTGTCTTCCCTACATGGAGACATCCCTATTTCACTCATGCACTATCACTGTCGTCCTAGGAATGGACTGCTCACAGGCCTGCACTCAACTTCTTCAGGTCATCCTCGGCATTCCAAGCAGACGTTCAAAGCAGGATGTTTGACACAGCCAGATCCATGCCCTTGCTCTCAGAGCAGACAGGAAGTGAAGACTAGGGAAAAATAGGAGTCTCACTCCCTCCTTGTCACTGATGCCAGCTGTGGTTTATCTGTGAACTTCAGAGAGCCCAAAGTTTCATCTGTATTGTTCAGGATTTCTGCAAGCAAGGCAGCCAGGTATGCTCTAGGGGGAAATACAACCATGCCAGCTTTCAAAAGAAGCCACAGAAATACCCCACCGCCTTCCCACAGATGATATTAAACACATGTGCAGTGATCTTTCAGTTTCTCTTTTATTCCTTTTCATAGCAGTTGCTCTGTGCAACCTTCCAGACAACAGCTGCTGCCAAAGAGGAAGGCTGGGACGCCTGAGCTGTACTCACTATGAAATTATCCAGGTGGGTGCTCTCAGCTCAGCTTTAAAATGTTTACAATTTTTTCAGCTTCCTGTCCAAGTGTTGTCCCTGTTAGCTTGATTAGAGCAACAGCAACTTAAACCAAACCTCACAACACACAACGGCTGTTGCCACTGCCGAAAAACCTCACTGAGGCAGTCTCAGAGTAATCCCAGTGCCCCAGCTCACTGTGCATCTCTCTGTTCTAGCTTGTAAAATGGCATTCGACAATCCTGGTATCTAATATAAAACCCATCATAAGTAATAATTAAGGATTAAATCAGATTACTTCCAGGCTTGTTTGCCCTTGATAATAATACAATTAAGTCTCCAGAGGGAAAAATAAGACAATCTTAGGAAAACAAAGCACAAATAAAGTCCATAAAATGCAGAGGAAATATTTCCAATATTAATTTTGTAATATGGAGTATTCATTTTGCAATATAGTGGTGACATAAAATATGCAGCAGCAACAAACAGAGGAAAGCTGATGGACTGCCAAAGCTGTTTCTCCTTAAAATGCACATTTCTCCAGAGCAGTTGGGCTTGGTGCTGAGACTGCCTACATAGACATTTTCAAAGGGCTCTTTCAAGGATGATGTGCCACTCTCAGCTCTGACGTGTGATCAGAATTAAGAAAACCACGAAAACCCAGCCAGGCTGTGGCACAGCCTTAGAGAAGAGGGCCATAAGAGATAATGTTTGAGGTCTCATGGGGTGTTACCATGCCTGCTGCCTTCATGTCAGCTCTGTTTATAGACAGCAATGTGTTGGTGGCAGGCAGGGATGGCCGTGTGATTTGAGAGCAGTGAGGCACTGGAAGAATGTGCCCAAAGAAACTGTGGATGCCCCATTCCTGGAAGTGTTCAAGGCCAGGTTGGATGGGGCTTTGAGCAACCTGGTCTAGTGGAAGGTGCCCCTGACTGTGGCAGGGGGTTGAAACTGGATGATCTTTAAGGTTCCTTCCAACTCAAGCCATCGTGTGATACACTTTTGGCAAAATGAGTCTGCCCATGAGTTATCATGGACTCCAAGTAAAGGAAGATGTGCTACTGAGTTGGGGTGACTTTCAAGGGAGCTGAGAGGACAGCAATCTCCACAAGAGCTGCAAAGGACAGATTCATTTGACTGATTGCATGATGTTTGAATTAATGGCCAGGAAAAGAGCTATTCTGGTGCCCTTGCTCACAGGCTGCTTCAGGGAACTGTAGCTGTGCTGTCTGCTCGAGTGTGCAGCAAAAACAATGCACTCCTCGACATGCAGCCAGCAAGGCAGGAGCACAGCTGGTGCAGCAAGCCTTTCCTGGATCAATTTTACAAGGCTGAGTACCTGATACATAATGAATGTTCAATAGGCTCAAGTACAAATACTTTGCAAGGAGCAGGCTGTTAGTCAAACCAACGCTGCTCTAACTTTTGAAACATTTTGTTTATTCGCAAGGCAGGCAGCAGAGACAAAGCAAAGCAGGGCACAGTATGAATCTCAGCACCAAGCAACTTTGGCTCATGTCTTTGTGTCTCTTGGTTTTTGAGGCTGGGAAAAACTCACTAATTAAATCCTTGTAGCTCCTGGGAGGAAAGGGGTGGGGAACGATTGCTATTGTATAGCAGTGGTCCAGCATGTGTTTGACATGTGGGAAAACCTGGTTCAAGCCCTTGGTGCTGAGGGGCACTGTTTTGGGGGGGGGGGGGGGGGGGGGTGTGTCAATTCTTGAGAAAATACTGTCATGCTATTCTTGGTGCATGTAAGAAATCTGGCTTCTTTCAGGTTTTCAGTAACCGTACAAAACTGAAACAAGTTCCACAGCTAAAATTAAATTCACAAGCTGTAGCAAGCTTGCAGGCTGGAACAAACTTGCAAGCAACAACCTGCTTCCAACATCCCATTTGAATGTAATGCTTACATTTCTAAGCATTTCAGGATCACAACGGGCTTCTAGTTAAATGGAACTAGCTCCACACTAGAATCTGCTCTACATGCCTCACATGATCTCTCTCCAGGTTTGCTTTTGTGGCAGACTTCTCTGCTTTTGAGACATCTCCACTAGTAAGTGAAAAAAAGTCTCAGAAAAGACAAAACAAAGGCAAGAAAAATTACAAGCCAGCCCAGTCCTGGTTTCCAATTTCTGACCCCAGTGGTCACCTCCTACCAGCAGTTCTGAAGCTATGACTGTTGGTCCTTCTTTGCTTCAGCTACCTGGAAATTCAGATTGCAAACTCCTTGGTCACACATCTCTTAAGAAATTTTCCCTAAAGTATAAATGCACTTCCACATTTCCCCATGAAGGAACACAGCTACTTAACCAATAAAGGAAACTCCTCATTGAGATCTTGTTTACAGGAGTTCAGTCTATAGTCTTCGTAAGAGGATATGTGAGAGCTGATACAGATACATACACTGAGGAACCAAATCATGTTCTATTTCTGTGTGATCAAGATAACCTGTATTAAACTGTTAGCAGTCATTTAAATATTTAAACGATCGCACAAAGTAGTAGATTGCACAAAGAATAAGAAAAGATGAAGTTTAATCAGATGGCTCAGTTGTACTGAATGTATCTGTGGTGTTTCTCATTATATGTGAATGGAAAAGCATTTAGTTACTAAAAAATTTCTCACTTACAGTCATCATAGGCATCACAGCCTTAGGAGTCAGTGATTTGCATGGCCCAAACCATTTGATAATCTGTTCGGCTGTGGAACACGCAGAGAATCTCAACTGCCAAGCAGTTTCTCGAGCCCATGGGATGCATCTTGTTGTTACGGATAGTTCCAGAAATAGCACCTGCATATACAATGTTAAAGCAATTGTTTTGCTTATATTTGAGGGAATTCAAGTGAACTTGACTAAGGTACTCCTTGGATGTCTAGTCAAATTTGGAAAAATGTTCAAAGTACACTTTTCAAAATCACCTTTAAGTTCCATGGAAGTCACTTAAAGTTAGGCATACACCACAGTGCTCTGCTAGTTGGCGGTGATACATATGCACAATTTTGAGTACTATTTATACAGGACTAAACCATAAGCAGTATGATAACATGCTCATCATTTATGAGAATAAAAATTATTAAAAATCCCCATATTACTGTAACAAATGCAACTGTTTCTTAAAACATACACTTCTCTAAATAATTTATAGCTTGTGTATATATGTATGGTGCAGCTACACCACAGGGACTGGGTCCCATGGCCACTGTGCAGGAGACGCTCACTTGTGTCCTGGAGATGAGGTTTTTGCCAGGCTCTGTGAGTGACTAGTGGAGTGGCACCTGCAGAGATTGCACTACTACAGAGTGCTGAAGCTCCAAGCTCAAATAAAATAGTTTATTGGTAAAAAAACGGGTTTTACTGGTTTACTTGGAGTTTGTGTTTACCCTGCTTGTTGGAGGGTTGGCTGATTGTGATAGATTTTTTCACAAGAATAGGAACAGACACAGTAGCAGAATAGCGGCACAAGTACCCTCAAAACTTCCCTGGGACAATGCATGGAAAAGTTTTTCAGCATCTGTTTAATTTTTTTTTAACAGAAACAAACCAACCCATTTTTCTCTTAACTTCTTATCAGAAATGGTTAAACGTTTTTATTTAAGAAAATAATTTTAAGCCACAGCAAATCCCAGCCATTCTGATTAAGATTTTAGAAGACTATAAGCAGTTCAAAAAATGCTTTCATAATTACAAATCAGGGTTGGTTTTAACTCTTCCAACACCTATATGAGAAAAGCAGGAATAAGATGATATATCTTTGTCTATTAGAAACAGTATCAAAATGCTCTGATTTCACTAAGCTTATTTCTGAAATATCCCTTCTTATGAACTTCCTAAAAGAATCCAGAACTACTTAACACATTAGGAAATACTTCATAAGAAACCTTCTCTGCTTTTATAGTGTGGCTTTACTGAGACTTACCAAGCACTTCTGGCACGCTTATTCATGGGCCAAAGTTACTCAAATCAAATTAAAGAGAGTTTGTGTGTACATGCATATTTGTACACAGACTCAGAGGAGTCCACACAGGTGTAATAGACTGGAATAGCAAGAAGAAAACACAATGAACTCTCTTCAGACGGAAGACATAAATATAATTGGAAGGAATTGCAAATATGTAATGTGCTACAAAAGGTATTTCCCACTGTGCTGATTCATTCTCATTAAATGGTAAAATTAGCTTTGATATTACTACTCAAAACTGGTGTGATATTATAGTTAAATGCTACTTCACCACTAATATGTTATTATAAAATGAACTTTTACTGGACTATTCAAACAATCTATTGGAATAAGTGCATATTGATTTTGTTTTTCCATGAACACAAATGCCTTCCTAGCAAGTGGGAACATCATGTTACAGTGAAGAAATATTTAAAACTCTTCATTTACAACCCCACGTATCTAAACAGCCAGCATTAGGACACGGAATTTATTTTCTCTGTGACAATTTAAGCCTTTCCCCCACCCCTTTTTATGTGTCATGGCTCCAGGGCTCTTCACAGCAAGGCCCTGCAGAGTCAGAAACAAATAATCGTTTGCAGTCAGCATATTCAGAGGTCTTGTTCCTATTAACTCTGGCTTAAGAGCAGGGTCCAAGTCCAGAGCTGTGTTTTGATCCTCTTCCTCTTTCAGCTGGTACTCCAAGACCATCTGAGAGTCCCTGCAATCACTGTATACCCCCTGATTTAGACTGTTAATGTCTGTAATGACACAGAGCTGGTGCTGACCCGCTCTTCATTCCCAGACACTCTTATTACATGCTCCCCTGGCTACAAAAAAAATTCCTGCATACTTTAAAGCAATCTAGGGCTGATTTATTCAGTGCACCTGCATGAGACTTGAGGGAACACGCTGCACCGCCCAGTGCCTCCCAGGCGCGCGCATTCCCTCTCAGACTTCTTGGTCATGACCCTGATCCTCCTCTCTCAGCTCTGCATTGCATATCTGAAATGCTTCTCAGGGAAACATGTCCAAAGGGTGTTGGTTGAGCAGTGGGGAGATGGGGGCAGGACGCCTGTGCTGGGTCTGGTGACATCTGCTGCCGTTTGCATTGCCTGACCCCTTGGTGTGCTTTCCTGGCCATGGGAAGTGCCTCATGGCTTTCACAGCACATCAGAAGATGGAAATTGTCATGCATGTTCATGGAGAAGGCATGAAACTGGAAGTTTTGGAGAGAAGCAGGAGCATGGTAGGCATTACTGTTTTCTGAAATGAAAGCTGGTCTTTCCATGATTTCAAAAAAGTAGAAGTGCCCTGGAAATCTTACAAGTCCAGCATCTGGATCTTCCTTTCCTACATTAGGACTTTTGTCTGGATGAGTCAGAGAGGAATTCCCCTTGAGTTACACAGAAAACCAGATAAAATGAGAGGCCAGTGATCTCCCTGTACAGACAGCACTTCAGCTAATGTGCACATGCACAAGGGCATCGCTCCAACAAAGGAAGCAAGAGGCCTTCTTTGGACAGCCTAGATTAGTTTGAGGACTAATCATGGAGTGTTTGCTCCACAAGGCTGTGTATATTTCAGGCACTGTTCTCCTCTCCAACTCTTTAAACAGGGAAACACTTATTTCCGAAGATTCCAGGCTCAAGTTTGGTCTCCTTCTGACACTTCAAATCCTCTCAGTGTGCCTGCTGCTGCTAAGCTACATGGTGGCATGAGGTAATTTATTTGGGATCAGGGTTAAAGTGTTAACGAGAATACCATATTTTTCTGAAGCTTGGCAGAATGGAGAGCAGCATTCTCAGCTGAGAGAAAGAAAAAAACAAATTCTCAGCACATACTGGAGCCAAGAAGCATATGGAGCCATTTTAGTCCATGGTTGCATAGCTTCTTCTCAGGTTTCAGTGGAGTAAACCTGAAGGGCAGTTTGAATCCTAACACATGTGCAGCAAGTCCCTGCATTCAGGATTACTATAAAAGTAGGTTAATTGGAGCCCTTCTCCAGTGAGGTGCTGAGAGCCATCAGCTCCACTTGGAGTTTAGAGCACTGGTATGTTTAGCACCTTAAAGGACTGGGCTTCTAAATGTTTCTTCTGCTGATAGCACACTTGCTAGGAGGATTGATTTGACAAGGGTAGCAATGTATGGCCATTAAATTGTTTGCAGATTTGACCTATCTGTCCATAATAAGAAATAATATCTGAAGTGCCATAACTCTGTCAAACATTTCAAAGGAATACTTGTTTAAAGACTGAATGCATTATGTAATCTCATAATGTCAGATTAGGACGTAAAACTATGGAACATGACACAGAGCAGCATTACGAGACATACTATGTCAGAAATAGTGCAAACAATTTCTTCTGGACTTCTCACATGTTATCAGTTTGAGAAGTGACTATGATGCATTTCAAATTTCTTCTGGCAGCTGGAGACAAAATGATGTGGCAAAAAAATGACTAGAAATATCATCCAGGGGCTCTTGAAAAATAATTTTTCTATAGTAAAACAGTACAGACCTGCAGATTTTGTCCTTATGTGAGAGAACATATGGGGAAAATGGGAAGAGAGAAAGAAGAGCAGAACGATCAAAATCAAGGACAAGTAACAGAGCTTAGTCCTGTGTGCCATTAACTGAATCATAGCTCCCAGCTAACAGCCCCAAAACAATTCCTAACAAACGAAATGTAAAAATCTGTTACCTATAACCAGGACAAGGGCTTAAGAGTTACCTAATGCTTATGCCTGTGATTTCATAAACACCACTTTTCTCCTTTTGGATTTATTTTTATTATATGCTCTTTGCCTGGGTATGAGACTACCTAGGCAAGATAAATATCTTTCACTTTGAAAGATGTATTTGATTTCTTTTAAGTATAAAGCACTTTGGAATTTGGGGAAATAGAAAAGCAAAATAAATTCCCACAAACTAAATCTAAAATCAAGACAGGTATAAAAAAAAACAGAGCTGAGAGGAGAAAAAGAAATAAACCAGCAATGAAATAAACAGTGATGGTTTTTTATGAGAGTCATAATAAAGAAAAATTATTTTAACTTTCCTTAAGTGACAACTAGTAGAAAAATAGATAGCAGTTTAAAAAGTAACACTGAGCATGCTAGGCTGGTGAACATCAACTGGAGTTGCTTTTTCCTGTGATTTTCCTTTAATGTTTAATCTTAGTAATTTTTATGACTTATTCAATTCAAAGTATGTATAAATGTATAGATGTATATAAAAGTATATATGATTGTCATATGCAGCATTTTTATGAATTAAAATTTAATCAAGCAGAAGCATATGGTGGGCACCTTCAGCAACATCTGTCTTGGCCAGTGTGGAATAACAGAGCCCACAAATCAGTCTTGTGATTGAAAAAGTCATGATTTTCATTCTCACATCCCACCTCCACCAACATGCACTGCTGAGAACAGAAGAGGGGTTGCAATGAAGCTGTACCAGGGTGCAGATCAGCTTCTGCTCAGCTCTTGTTTTCCCTCTGCAAAACAGTGTGTGGAGAAGGGACTATGGCCCTCCAAAAGACCTCAGAAATGAAGAGTTCAGGCCTGTCAAAGCAGCACTAATGCAGCACTCTCTCGGGTGTGACACCTCTTCTTGAAGGAGATTGGGGTACAGCAGGGAAGTGGTACCCAGATACAGCCTCTCAGGTCCTGCCATGATGCTGTGCCTTGGGGAAAGGGTGACAGAAGATGGATGCCAAGATACGGCTCTGACGGGGACCAGCTGAGCAGACTCCGGGTTTTTGTCTTGCTTGCCTTGGCACAGCTAGCGCCAAGCTGGTCCTGTGCCTCGGGAGCCAGAGTTTTAGTGAGAAATGTGCAAGTGCTGCTCTGCTTGGCACAGCGGATTTTGAATGAGTTTGTCTCCCTCTGTGAGCCACGTGGACATGTGAAGCATGGGTGCACATCACACTTGGGTGAGAGCTGTGAGCTCTCTGTGCTTCCCTACTCAGCACGGGTTTCAGCCCCTGGCTGCCCTTGCCCCAGCAGGCTGTCGAGCTGTGCCCTGGCCCTTTGCACAGGCGGCATCTCACAGGCTGCGCTTTGCTTCTGCCACAGGACAAGCTGTTGGCAGCATCACTGCAAGCCTGGGACCCACACTTCTCTCAAGGGACAGGTGATGCCTCCCACCTTCCCCTCTCTGTGTCTCTCCATGCAGGAACTGTGCAGAGCAGGGCTGTTGGGAAGCTGGGACCAAGCTATGCTGAGCAGCCTTAGCTTTGGTAGCAGCCTGTGCAGGACGTGCTGCTCACCTCAAATGTCGGTGGTCGGTGACGACTCCCCATGGATGGCTGCTCTCTGAAACCTGTCAGCCAGCACCTCCGCATTAGCAGATGCTCACTGGGTCAGTATTATGTTGCATTAGATGTAATAATGCTTTGTTCACTCCTTTTTCTTGCTAATAACTAGCTGCTTACTTACATCCCTTCTGGTCAGCCCTGTCTGTCAAATGACATGTCTGTCAAAATACACATTATTCAAAATGGACCTGTTGCCAGCTCTGTGAGGCTGGGGGATGGGCTCCTGTATCATATCACTCTTCCCTTCCATACATCTCAATTTCCTGCTTTCTGCATGATTAATGCACATTTGCTTCCCTCTACATAATGTAGACAGCAAAGAATGAATTATGCTGCTTCATTACATTAACAGGTAACATGTCTTTCCATACCTATATACACTAATCACTGCTTTCTTGTGCCTTGTGCTTGTAAATGAGCTAGATTGAAAGAGTAAGCACAGAATAATGGCATGTTATGCTCCTGTAATGTAATAGAAATCAGAGAGGGACAAGAAGGCATTTCTCCTACTACAGAGTTAGTTTAGTAAATTTTCATAATTTTAAAGTCACCACTATCCTCATAACACCTACATTCGACCTTTGATATTGAGCTTGAGTAGTTTTTACTAAGTCCAAGAAAAAGAAGATTTCCTTTGTTGCAGTTGATAGAAAATGGACATAAGGGACTGAAAACAACTAATCTATACATCAGAAATGTAGACTACAAGATATTGTTTACATATGGTTAATCTCTGCCAAAACTTAATACTAAATAAATAAGCCAATATTGGCACTCTCCCCAATATTGTATCTGTAAATAACAATATTATGTGGACTTGAACACATTAGTAGCTTGAGAACAGAGAGCAATAGCTGATGCTATAAAATACACAGAATCAATCCTGTTTGGACATTTATTGTATTAATACTATTTTCAATTTATTTACCAGCAAAGCGCTTTTATTACTGACTACTGACTACGTATGAATGAGAATGTATGTGGGTGTTGTACACTCAAACATGTGCATATTAGCTGTTCTGCCTGGTTCAAAAATTCCCTAAGAGGACAGCAATATCATATCACACCTAGCAGCAGCAGCATATAGTATACCATACAGGCACAACACAAGAGAATACTGATGTCACAGATCCAGTCAGAATTTAGTTACAAGCATTATTAACCAAACACAATTTGATTGGAAAAATTAGCACTATCAGCTGATCCTTGAGAAATGCTTTGGGATCTTTAACCAGAAGTAAGAAACCAGCTGTTGGTAGTTGTTTGTCTTTTTTTCCTCTCTTACTTTAAAGAGCCTCCAGAAGCTTATGTAGAAAGAAAATCAATTAAATAAAAATGGACAATGATAAAGAAGTCAAGAGAGCAATTTTAAGATCAATACATTTCTTCAAAAGAAGCTCTCAAGGTGGTTGCAGAATATGGAACATAAGCTTGACATACCAAGCAGACACAATGTCAAGAACCAAAGGAAGATCCCAAAATAGTTTCATGTTTATCAGAAAGGATGGCATGGAAAGATTTGTAATAACCCAAGGTCAATCAAACCCAATCGTCTATTGCCTGCCCTGAATGCTGGAGGACAGGTAATGAAGTTTCAGACACTAGGCCATGTCTTTAAGTGGACAATGTTCATGTTTGAAGAGCCCAGCACCTCAAGAGCCAGCCAAGAATGAACTTCTGTGGTAGCAAATATCAGCAGAAATGTCACCAACTTCTGCCCTAAATACAAGACATAATTCTTCAATTTTCAAATAAACATGTCACAGACATAATCCCCCCTACAAACCCTACATTTAAACAATAAAACTCTGCCAAAGTAAAATGTTCCATTATTCATGCAATTTTCTCTCCAAGGAAAGGACTGAAGAAAGGACAGACCACATGTGAAATGTTAGTCATTAGTCATCAATGTTACTTAGTGGTTTGATGCACTTTTGGGTGGTTCTCAGTGAGGCAAGGACAGTACAAGAGCTTATATGGACTAGTGGAGAAATCAAGGAATAAAAACCTTCAACAAAAAAATGAACTTCACCTTACTGTTTGCTTACAAACTTATGGGCAACTTTATGAAACCATCAGAGATAAAAATCACTTAAATAATCATAAAATATAGTGATGTCAAACTATTTCACATGAAAAATAATTGACAGGAAAGGGTCTTAAAAATGAATAGTGAATTGATACAGTTAGCTGTGTTTTAGAGCTGCTTCTAAATTTGCAAACCATAAAACTCAGTCCAGAAAATATCTTGACCTCTTTTGATGTGTCAGATTAAGGCAGAATTAAATGCGACACAAGTAGTAAGGCAGAGTATTTAGGTTAAAAATTCTTAGCCATATTCACTTTTCAATTCAAAAGCATTTTTATTGCAAGTTCATGATTCTAAACACATAGTCTAAAAGAGGACTTTAAAGAAATTATTATTTTTTTTTGGTGCAAAACATCCGTGTGGTGATATACCATGACAGGCGTGAGGCGTGCAAACACAACTGAGAGCAACTGGCACTTCTGTCAGCACTGAAAGCACTGATGTAATTTAGTATTTGTGGTAAGCCCCAAATATTCCTCTTGCAGCACAACATTTGTTGCCTACTTCCTTTGGAATTTCTGAGCAGGAATCAAGTTCAGCTATATCATGTTCTATTTCTTCCCCTAAACAAGGTTTTCTTTTATGAATTCTTCAGTATCAAATGCTCACAAGTTCACATATGTACTTAAATATTTGCAAGTCCTACCTCTTCCCAAAACCAGACTTGTTGACTTTTCCTTTAGCTATGACTGTTTGCAGATTTCTCATCCATGCTTATGTTGATGAAACAAAACAATGTTTTAATCTTCCCCTTAGCCAATACAGTATTTTCTTTAATTTAGTCACAAACAAATTGTAATGACATTTTTAAAATTAAATTTTTATTTATGTGTAAGGCGTACCTCCAGATCATTAACACTGAATCTTTAATACAGTCACTGTGCTTTTAGAAGTTGACATCTCACCAACATAACATGTTTTTCCACAGGTAGTGGCCAAATTGTATGGTCATGACAGAGAGAGCATCGGTGATACCATATGTCCAGCTCTCCTGTGGTTCATTCTCTGGGGTGTTAGGTAAGTGCTACTGCATAGGCATCAATAAGCACATTAATCTGGCAGCATCATTACCAGCAAAACTTAAAAACAGACCTGACTTCCTCTACAGCAGCTCACTGAACAGTGACTTACTGCTGCTGCTGCCTGTAGGAGCACACAGAGCTCCCAGTCACAGCCAGTGCAGCCACCCTGCTCATCGCTCCTCTTCTGCCCATGCTGCTCCCTTTAGGGATGGAGCAAACGACAATCCACCTGCTAATGTGCCATATACTGTCTGTTTTAAAATAAAGATTAGCAGCATGGGGGCCATGCCAAGTGAAGCCCCACACGAGTACCTGCAAGGACTCTCTGCCTTGAAGAAGTAACTGCCTGGGAAAAAAAACAGTCTCACTGTCCTGGAGATCAAACAAAATACAAAATTTAAATCACAGATTAGTGTGTCCTCTACCTCCATGTGTCAAACCTGCCAAATTCATTGGCAGCCACCAAAGGTCTTGCTCAGCCAGTGAGCTCTGCGGGCAGATGTGGGGCAAAGCTGAGGCGACTCTTTGGGATAATCTCTTGTCTATAACTTTGATAGTAATTACACATTTGGAAGTATAATGAGTATATCAGATACAACCTCATAAGGTACAGGAAGACTTTACTGGCTGCTTGTCAGCTGAAGTCCTATCAGGACTTCAGTTCACAACACTAAATCTCCAAAAATATTTTCCATAAAATACAACGATTTCTGAAGTTAATTTTGTATAAAGTCCTCTCTTTTTTACAGCTGCTGTCTGAATGTGAGATGTTTGTGATCTGATCATGCCAGCAGTGATGTCTGGGATCAGCAAAACTCTAACAAAAACACACAGAACTTAAAAAAGAAAAAAAAAAAACCCACCCCCAAAGACCAAATGAGTGTTATATTTCAACATTTACATTTCAACATATACACTGCAGATATTTGAAAGTAATATTCCCTCACCCTTTGCATATACACCTCTGACTTGTATATAAGAAAACTGAAAACCCAACAAAAGGAAACGGAACAAATTAATAGTCCTTTCCTTAAGCAAATTAAATTTCACTCTGCTAAATTAGTTGACTTTCAAAGTTTACCCCAGGGGAATCATGTAAGTTTGGAGGGTTTATCTGAACAAATAAATATGAAAATGGGGATGAAGAATGTGAGGTGGCTAGGGGAGCAGATGGGCCCAGAAAGGTGTGTCTAGTTATCTTAAAAGAAAGTTCATTGAAAGGGAGAACTACCACCACCTCCACATAAGACTACTGATTATTGACTCAAAGGGACTTAGTGTGTGTGGATAGAAGGAGGAAATATTCCTCACAACCCATTACAAAGAGTGCTGCACCAGCTTGGACAGGGAACCAAAAGAGAAGGCAATACAGAACGATACTGGTTTTTTCAAGGTGGTCCAAGTTAAGGCAGAGTGAGAGCATTCCCCTTCTGACGTAAGTGGTCTGTAGAGTGGACAATATTTCAAACCACCCCAGACACATGAACTGAGATTACACAGATGTCTAAGAACTGTAGCTCAGCACCAGAGCATCTTCTCTCTGGTACTTCAGACACATAGGGTTTCTGTCACAATAACTCTTACAGCTGAAGAATAAGAAAAGGACCAGATCAAGTAGAAAAGACAAATGATTGTGTGGCCACTTTAAAAATAATTCTTGTGGAGTCAACATGGAGTGTCAGCTCCCATGGCTAGGGATCATTTGCTCCTGCAGACTTACGGTCTATTGCCTTACCAGAAGGCATTCAGTGCCCTGCCATACAGACTCTCCTGGGACAAACACTTATTTTTCTTTATTTTGTAGATTTTATTAAAGGTGATTATTGCTACACGAGTTTCTAAAATTTGTGATGTGGGCTACCTGTACAATGGTTGACGATTATAATTGAATGAGTAGACAGAGGTACATTAAAAAGACTCCCACAATTTCTCAATTTATGAAAGTATAGAGTGAGTCCCCAGTACAAGGAAAACTCAAACACATCTCGATTCAGATGTAACTTCGCTAACTGCCACAGGCAGATCCTCACTAGTATGGTTCTTGTGACATGGTGATCTGACTAATATCTGAAGACACTTTACATGCTGGCTGCATTGATAGAGAGCAGGAAGTGTAACCTTTGACCAGAGAGTAATAACAGTGTGAGCTTTTCTGCAAACAAAACCTAGAAGAATTAATGTTCAGTATCAGTCACAAAGTGCATTTAGGACTCTCTATAAATCTAACTGAAGCATTTAATGAAATTATCATCTTCCTGTGTAATTTGAAACAGATGTAGGAGCTTTGCCAAAACAAAAAGGATGTTTGAACTCCCCAAGGACTAGGGCTAGAACCAAAAGAGTGTATGACACCGAAGGGTAGGGGGCTTTCACAGGCTCTTCTCTAGTATCTCAAATTCCTACGTGGGACCTCATTGTCTGGAAGAACCACCTCTGGATGGGTCCTCCAGCATCAATATGCTGAGCAGAGGCCACTCACCTCCAGCCATTTGGAAGTACTGAGGAGAGCAAGCTTATGATGTCTTTAAAAAAGAAACCACCATAGATTTTCCATTCTGTGCGTCCTTTTGTTTTTACACTCCCCATATATATCACAGTTCACACATCAGAAGATTTTTCTGTCATGTGAAAAGTTTAGATTCGATTTCCTCTAGCTCTTCCTCATCTGTCTGATTAAAAATCTCTCTGCTCCATTTCCTGACAGAGTCTCTCCAAGAAGTATCAGAGCAGGATTCCATCTGAGCACTGTGGTATCCTCAATGGCTACTACTGCAAATAGGAGTGGCTGGTCTTTTTTTTACTCTGTATATGCTGGTACCAGGCTTATCTACAAAAATTATCTCATAAAAAATCAGCTTGCAGGCTCAAGTACATAAATATTAGTAAATAAGAGATGGACCAACAGATACATTGTAAATTGTTTTCTATTAACTAATTAAAGATGGCTTATTCTAATGAAGTGTTTGGTGTCAGCTAGGTTGTTTCTTTCTTCATTTGAGGAAGATTAATTTGGCTTATTTTCTACTTAACTTTCATCATAATCAATTTTAATTTTGATTTTCTATTGAGTCTGCTTTTATAATGACTTTTTAAATCACCATATCTGAGCTCCCCTAACATGCAGCTTTTTTATGACCTTGCTGAAGATTTCTTTCTGATCTCAGAACCCCTGTGTGAGCAGGTGTTACATGCTTTGGCAGTGATAGAATTATTCTTTCATAGTCTATAGAAGCTCTTAAGCTGCCTTCATCCCCATAGCATCCAAACTCCGTTGAGTAGCACATTAACTGACAAGACTAACATCCATCATCTCTGCCTCACTCTCCTCGCCTGAAGAAGTGTGCATGTAGGGGACTGTATGGTTTGGGTGGGGTTTGCACTGTGTTTTATTTTTAAATGTCCCTGCCTCTAGGTATGTACCTGGGAAAAATTCTCCCGTCACGTACAGCAGAGGCCGCAGAGAAGTTTCTAAAGGTCTTTCACTCCTGCCATTATTTACACCTGTATCTCCAGTCAGTCTCTATGTTATCCAGAAATGAAATTTATCATGACAAATGCTCTAGTACAAGTGTTAAAAAAGGACCCCTTCTTAAGCATTTTAAAGAGCATTTTATAATGATTAAGTCTTCTGCATCTATAGTCGGAAGTGCTTTCCAAACATAAGATTTTTTTCATATGGTGTTCAAAGTATGCATAATACTTGTAACTGGAACCATTGCTCCTTACATATATAGCTATGGGTAAAAACAGATCCAGTTGAAGCTTCACCAGTAAGTAAAAGCTGCTGCTAAAGACTGTCCTTAACTTTGTGGCTTACTTGTGGTTTTACTCATTTAGCTTGATATTCTAGGAACATCTTCAAGGTAAGGGGATGAAAATACAGATGATAATGCAGCAGTCCAGTGTGAGGGTATTCAACCTCAGAGAGCTGGACAGTCACTCTGTTATTAAGAGATGTCATGAAAACAAAACATAATTGCAGATGAATATCTTGGCAGTGTAATCGTGTTAACTTCAAAAACCCTGTAGAGGTACCACTCCCTTACCACACTTATAAGATGGATTAGGAAAGCTGTATTACTATCCATCCATGACATGGTTATCCTGTGATTGTATCCCCTTATCTCACTTATGGTCTTAACTTCTGGGGCACTCCTCCTCAGTCTCGGCTCACTGCCACTCTTCCTCAGGGAGAGGAGCTGCCAGGTCCTCCGGCACTCTGCTACCCTTGTGGCAAGATGCAGCATCATATTAAACAGGAAACAGACCCACTCCAGTGTGCCATCAAATATGCAGATGATAAAATGCTCCTGGACCGCAGGAGTTCTCATCTAATCTAATATGATCAGTGTTAATCACAGTCCAGTGAAATATCAACTCATATGATTTTTTTTACCAGTTGTGGTGCATTCGTAAACCTTCAGTTCTTAAACTCTGGGGATTTCTTGAAGAACACAGACAAATTTTGACATTATTTTGTAGCCCCATGAAAACAGGATTCAAGTATATAAGGCATCAAAAACACGAGAATGCAGAGAACCAAAATATATTACTTTAAAGAAAATTTCATTATGTGGGAAGGGTTAGAGTTGTGACTTTTGAATTCTTAGTTTTGATATTGCTGATGTTGCCAAGTATAAACTAGTCCTTGCTGACAGATCTATAAGGAGAACTTGAACTGGAAATTGTCATACATCCCAGTTTTCCCTGCTTTGTTTGGAGCAGGTCAGTTTTCCTGTTCCTATTTCCCAAGAAATCCCCATTAATTATCCCCCTCACTCTTGCCACAAAGACACTTGTACCATTTCCTGTTGGATTTCACCCTCCACCTCCCCGTGCAATTAGCAAAGGAGTTTTTATTCATGCTTCAATTTCTTCCCACTACTGCTGTTCTTCTGCTCTCTCCCCATCTCTCACAGCTCCTTCCCTTTCTTCTGCTGTCGGATTTTTCTCCATCCCCTCACTCTCGATGTTAACCCTCCTCCCACACCTTCTGTGCTCTCCCTCCCCTCCATTTTGTGTCCCTGTCACTCCGGCAGCAGAAGTCAAACTACCCTCCCTGTCCCTTGATGGTATTTCAGAGCTCCGGAGCCAGCTCAATTTCGTGGTGCTGCAAGCAGCGGCAGGGGACAGGTGGGACACGGCTGCCACAGGGGAGGGAGCAGGGAGGCAGCACAAAGGGCACAGCGAGGAGGCTGCACGGCGAGCAGGGGCTGCTGCGACACGAAGGATGTTCGACATTGCAGCTCCACAAAACACAAGCTGCTGCCAGGTCTGGGGAGCGCACAATGGCTGATTCCTTTGTCCATGAACACAGTAGCTGACTCGCTACTTTACAAATACTGGGATATCCTGAAGATGAAAGGAACAATGCACACTACATTTACAGTCTCGTAATTAGCATTTGGCACCAGAGAACCCATTAAAAAAGTCATGACTTTCCTGTGGGCAAATACGTACTAAAAGCACAACATAGCCTTTGAATACTACTGACCCAATGATCCAAAGAAAACAACGAAAGAAGTGCTTTTAACTTCCCATGAGCTGAGATGTGGGAGCTCACTGTTACACTCCTGTGTTCTGGGACTCTGAGTCTGCTCACTCTGGCCCTGGGAATCTCTGCCACAGGTGCATTTGCAAAACTTCCCCCTTCTTTTTTTTTAAAGAGATCACATTATGATGAACAGCGTTGGTATGCAGCAGCAAAAATACACATTCTTGCAAATGTCTTGTATCCCACGGTGGGGAATACTGACTGGACATTTCACTGGCATGAAGACCCTGTCGTGTAGCTCACCATATCAAAGGCCATGCACCCCACACATCCCACAGTCTGCTGTCAGTTTGTGCACTGACAGCTACATCAATCTCTATGTTGTTTCAAACCTACTCAGTATGATCCTGAGCTGTCATTCCCAATCACACACAGTCTTCCCATCACCCCAATCAAGTAACCTGCCTACTGACCCACTAGAGCAAAGACACACCAGGAAAAGGGAAAATGAGTCAGAGAAAGTAACCAAATTTTACATTTATATCTTTGTTCCGCTAGATGTATACAAAACTGAAACAGCCTTAATTAAGGCTCTATTAAGCAGCCTTAATAAAGAAGAGGAGAAATGCCTTCTGGCCAACACCAAATTAATCTGTAACTTTTGCTGTCACAGAAGTCACAGAGGATATTCCATGATAATCCTGGGTAGAGGGTGCTGGGAAACTGGCATTCAGTGAGTTATAATCTGTATTCATTTTACATATAATTTTCTGTGGAATTCTCTGTTCTCATGTAATCTGCAGGGAATTCAACCAGGAAAAATATCAGAATTGATTCTTCATATAGGCCAATCCCAGCAAACAACTTCAACTCCTCTTAAAGTAGCTTTGAATTTCAAGGTTGTGTGACCAGATTTTCTGGGGACCAGCACGCAACAATTATGGCCAAGATATGTGAGTAATCCTTCAGAACTGAACCCTGAAATGAGCAAGGCAATCTGTTATGGTGTTTCTGGATCAGTATGAAAAGAAAACTAAAGAACCCTTTAGATAATTCCATAGAAGAAACTCTCCTACCTAGAAAATCTGTGAGAACCAGGGAAACTCAACAGAGGTCTTGCATTCTCACCATCCTAGGTATTGTCAGTATAAGCAGGGGTTTTTTTTTTGCCTAGTTCAGGTCTTTTATACGACCTTCCTAAGTTTGGGTGAAAAAAAGTGCCTCAGTTGCATGGTAAACCTTGCAGAAATATTACACTCTAGATGGCTGTTTTTAACACGTTACAAAGGTCCAGATGACATGAGAGGGCTTAAACTTTCCCTTTGTAAAAATCCAACAGACTGTTTATTTTTACTATAAAATCTGGTAACTTTTTAGGACAGTTATCTTGGTACAGCCACATTACAAAAATGTTACGTTTTTTTTTTTTTTCTTTTGATATATTTCCTATACAGATTACAAAGTGTATCTTAATGTTAAGAGGGAAAACTCCCCAACTTTCTTTGAGCATACAGGGGAGTCTGGAAATGTCAGCCTGTTTTCTGTCACAGGTTTTTCTCTTTATCAAATCCTATTATGTCCAAGTCTTAGCATATCTTAATACTGGGGAGAATTTCGTACTGAGCAGCCTGATGCATATGGTCATCTGTCTTCAGCCCAGTGCAAGAGATGACAGAGTTTCTTCAGTACCATTGTAGTGATTATATTCCTGCTTTGGCCCAAAAGCAGCATGTTGTTACCTCAAGATGCAGAGGAGACCTGGCCACTAACCAACATTCATAATATATTTCTTTCTCTTTCTTCATTGAAACCTACAGTGCTGGGGATGTAAGTCACCTTCTGCAGACAAAAATGCAGCACTGCACTAACTGGAAATTATGTAGTCAGTAGTAAACAGCAAATGTGCAAGTGCTGTGATGGATCAACACTGTAATGTCTCTGTGGGGATATGGTACAAATGCACGAAGGAAGAGATCTCTGACACCATTTAAAGCTCATTCAAAATATCATGTCAACCTACAATACCCACAGTTTATCAAATGGATATTTTAAGATGAAGTCTTGAATGCTGATTATGTTTGCAATGTTGATGGGATTGCTCTCACCATGCAGTCCTGTTCTGCTTTGACTGGAAAAATATTTTAGGCCGAATTCATCCTCACTGTCTCTAGTAAAATTAACATTAAAGCTAGAGCCTATTCTTGGCCTATTTGTTTCCATTCTTGTTTTAAAAAATAGAGTGCATTTTAGAGATAGCTTCTTCCTCTATAAGACATAGTCTGATAATGAAAACATCATTAATCTATAGTATGGAGACCGATAGATCTGTGACAAAACACCTTGTAAATGGCTCTAACAGAGTACTATTGACTGATTCTGTCAATACTTAGTAAGGAATTTGTTGCAATATCACAGAATCATAGAACAGTTCAGGTTGGAGGGGACCTCTGGGACACCATCTGATCCAGCCTCGTACTCAAAACAAGTCCAACTAGATGGGTTTGCTCAGGGCCTTGTCTTGTCAAATTTTGACTGCCTCCAAGGAAGAAGATGTTGCCTCTCTGGGCCCCTACTCCAGTGCTTAACCACCCTCACGGTGAATTTTTTTTTTTTTTTACATCCCATAAAATTCTCCCATGTCACAACTTGCATTTGTTGCCTTTTGGTCCTATCACCTTGTGCCTCTGAGAAGGGTCCCTCTTCTCCACAGCCTCTGATTGTCGTACGCAGCAATAACTCCCCCTCTCCCTGTTCTTCTCTTAAGGCTAAAAAAGCCCACTTCCCTCAGCCTCTGCTTGTACATCAGGTGCTCCAGAGGCCATCCTGGTGGGCTCTGCTGGACTCATTCCAACATGCCACCAACCAGAAAACCCAAAACACGAGTCACCCACCCTGATGTGGTGGGAATAATCACTACTTTTGTGCACGTGGCTAAAATCTTGCTATGAGGGCAACAGTACGTTGTTGGCCTTATTTACCACAAAAACACACTGCTGTCTGCTTTTTAGCTTCTTGTCTGCTGGGATATTCAGGCCTTTCTTTTTTGCAACACTGCTTCCACTGTCCAGTTGGTACAGTTGCATGGGACTATTTTGTCCTACTTGCAAGAAGTTGCTCTTGCCTACACTGAAACCCTGAGGTCACTGCCAGCCCATTACTTCAGCCTGTCAAGGTCCCTCAGGAGAGTATCCCTGTGCTCCAGCACAGCTGTGCTCCCCACAACTTTGTGTCATGCACAAGCTCGCAGATCGTGCCCTCCCTGCCATTGTCTGGGCTGTTAAAGATGTTGAATCTTCTGGCCCCAGTGCCAGCACCTGCTAGCCAGATTTTGCGTGGCTGAACACAGCCCTTTGAGCCTGGTGGGCCAGCCAATTTCCCTCTTGCCTTAACATCCATTTATTCTGGGCAAATCGACCATTTCCCCTACAAGGATACTACAGGAGACTTTGACACAGGCCAAAGCCAAAGCAGACTACATCCACCACTCTTCCCACATTCACATAGTCATTCATCTTGCCAGGTCATTCAGACTTCTGCAAATCAGAATGGCTCTTCTTGTGCTTTGAAGAGGTTGCCCTTGAAGATACAGTATTAACGTAAATTAAATATATAGGTATATATTTTGAACACTGCTTAGGAGAGTACACTTTATCATACTTAAATAATTAAGAATTGGAAGACTTACTTTAAGGAAGGTTTTACTTTGGTGTGCCTGGTGCTGTCTACTGGCTTCTCATTCAGAAAATGGAGAAACAGCACAAACAAAATCAATGCAAGCTTGTCACCAAAAACTGCAGATTCACACTGTCTTGGGCAACAGCAGTTTCTTTTGGGGACATTTCAGCAACATTGCAGGTGCTGACAGCCACCTGGACAAGAGAATTATTATATAAGCTTTGAGCAGTATGAATTGCAACAGGAATGAATTGCAACAAGAATGAATTGCAAATCATCAGGTCTTCCCCACAAAAGGGAGACTACAGAGATAAGATTAGTTGAATGACAGGCACAATACACTACATCCAAATGCAGTTGGAATGTACATTTTTGTCTTTTTAATTGCTCATCTCTCAGGTCTGGCTTTTCACTTGTGTTGAGATTCATAATTCATAATTACAAAGCAGATAATGGCCTGAATTTAAGATTTTAGGGAATAATTTTTACACAGAGTTGATTATATGGCACTACAAAGAGACTCCCATGAAACAAAGACGTGTTTATGAAGTGATTCATGATCAGTGTGAAAATGCAGTTAATGCATTTGGGCTACTCTGTCCCACCTAGGGAGCACCTGTTGCTTTATTAGAATAGAGTACACTTAAAAGAAGTTATTTCTGTTGTGAACTCATTATTTTTGATGGTGATAAAAATCATAGGTGGCTTCAGAAATGCCTATGTGAATTTTGCCACTATCTTAACTGAACAAGTTGCCTTTTGGGCAGAACCATGACTTTGACAAGCTCCTGGCCACCTGGGCAGAGCCACTCTCCTGCTGCACATCCCTCTGATCCATAGGTTAGAGTGGGAGAGCAAACAGGGCCTCTGTCTGACAGCAGGACTTGCAGATCCTAACAGAATACAGATCCTTTGGAGCACTTCACACATGTACTCTGAGAATAAATAAAACATGAAGCACACTACAGTAGCCCCAATTAGGAGCAGCACCACACTGTGTGAGATGGAAATACATTGCCGTATAAACCATGCAAATTTTCAGAAGTATCCAAGAGACATTTTCCAAATATTTGCAGATGTACCAAAGGAGAGACTAAGTAACATGGGGTGAAAGTAGTAAAATTATTTCCTTCCCTTTTTGTTAAAGAAAGGTTTAGAAGGAGCTGCAGCTGTGATTACATGTAGAGGGAAATTCCAACAGTGTGGTAAATTATTTATTAATATTGATGCACTATCAATCAGCATAGTGCATTTATGGAGTATTCAAAGTTAGAGAGAGGCTAATTAGCAGTCTAGAGTGAAGGCCATTTGAGAAAGCACAGCAGAGACTTTGGCTTAGATTTACAGTGGTGTTTATGTAGAGATTTTATGGGTGCATTGAATCTGTACATTCAGTGGTTTCATAAAGTTAGTTACTCACTAATTCATAGAGAAAAAATAAACCAGACCAGACAGAAGTTTTTCCAGGTCAGCTGTAATGGAAATGCACACACTGGACAGGAAGAGGAGTTCCTTCAGACCAATCCGTTACATCACTTCCAGAATTGCTCATTTGAGGTAAGAAAAACGATAGTTAGGTTATTTAGCCAAGAAAATACTGAATTTCCATTCACCCCTCTAAAGCATGTTTCTCTGTTCGGGCAATATAAAAAGATACCTACTACAAGAGTTAAGGACTGTTAAAGATTTTGGATATTATGTGAACAGACCCACATGCATACTTGTTTTCCCCTGACATAACATCTATTGTACAGCAACACAGATTAATTACAATGGTTTCAGGAGATTTTCTACAGCATTTATAGCATGAAGATTCATCAGTGTGCCTATTGAAAGCTGTAACTTTTGAGAATATTTAGAATGGTAATGCCTGAGTTTCAAAATTACATTTTTGAAGTGAGAAGACTTGTCCACAGATTAAATTTTACTTATAATTTCAAGCAATAAATCAACCATTTGTTTTTCTTGCTAAAACGATGCCTGATGACAGCCACTTTACTGAAGTGATTTGGTTCGTATTGTTTTAAAGCCAATTGTCAAAATCAACTCTCCTCCTTTCTTTAACATTCCTGTAAGGGTTAATGCCTGCCTTGTGCAGGTTCATTCACATTTCTATTCAATTTCATTGAGAAATGAAAAAAAAAAAAAAGTAGATTTGAAATTGTAATTCAGATTTCATTTTAAACTGCTTATCTCTGTTCGTCTTCTGATTAAACATAATTTTTTTGGAACCAAAATGTCACGTTATCTTTATGACCACATGCTCCATCAAAGCAGTAAAAGCTCGAAGGTTTACTGCAAAAAGGGTTCCCCTTACTGGTGTCTCAGTGTACTACAGCACTCAGATCCCCTTTATGGTTTTAAACCACTAAAATCATTTAACCAGAAGCAGCTGCTGGTGGTGTCTTGATCTGGGGACCCCTCCGGCAGTCTTTGTTCAAGGCTTATGTGTATGTTTAACAAACATATGCCAAATCATCAATAAATACTGGCTACTGGTTGCTGGGTTTGCAAGTGTCTTTATGATATTTGATACTTTTCCATAGGAGGGACATATTTGTGTGTGTGTGTGTCAGCAAACACTTTGTGCTGAGATCCCAATCGTAGTATTTACAGCTATAATACAGACACATTATAGTTATATAGGATAGCTGAAAGATTTTATTGGCGTTTACATAGAGTGGCTACAAAAATGACTGAGTGACAATTATTTAAGTCATCCCATAAGTGCTGCTGAAGCCATTATCCCCTGACAGTCTGCACAGAGGATTCCAAAACCTCATGGCTGCATAGAGAGGGTGCTTGCCAGAGCAGAGAAGGTCAACTTCAGCAATGCATTTTCACACTGTCACGCAAAGAACCCCACAGGGCAGAGCTCAGCAAATCGAGCTGTACAGCTAATCCTTGAAGAGAGGATCCATTGCTTAAAACAGCTCTACCAAAAATGAGTGGAATAAGTTTTTAAGTCCTGAAAGCTCAGTATTTCCCATGGCTAGTCCTTGCCAGAATAAGGAATACCTGACTCCTGTTTTTATTTCAAAAAGGCTAGAAGAAACACACTTCTGCTTTCCATTTGGAACATTGGAAGAAATCTTCCTCCATTTCCCATGGCATGCAGCTAGGCACTTTACATTGAAATTTTTTCTGCTGGTATGGGTACACCTATGATACACAGAGAGCACAAGGTGGGAATGTCTGTAGATGCTCCCCTTCACACTGAAGGCAAATTAGTAACCTTAATCTGGAAGGCTGAATAAATATGGCTGCTGCAGTCAGGTCAGGGGCTTAGAAAAGTCTCAGGTGCCCAGGCTAACCAGGCTCCTCAGCTGGGTAGTTCTGCCATCACAGGGTTAGGCTCACCTCTGGCAGCGACAGGGACTGTGCTGGAGTGTGAGGTGAAGGATGCACACTGCCCATCAGCACTGGGGGCAGAGCTACAGCCTCTCCACACGCTTCCCCTCATATACATTGTTTGCATATGCTCCCACACTTATTCCCAGCTACACAGGCAGATGTACTTTTCATTGGCTGTCAGAAAGTTGGCTTGACAGAGAAGGCTCCTTCCCTGACAAATTCTCTCCTGTGGCTGGGGTACAAACAGCTCATCTTGACGTGCGGTCTCCTAAATGATTGCTGGATTGCAAAAAAAAAAAAAGTAAAAAAATCCAGAACATAGCCCTTTACTCCCTCCTCCACACAGTTCATATGCAGGTATGTGCCCCATGCAGGCACAAGTCAACTCCCAAATGTCTTCCCAAGACAAGCAGCTCCCAGTATACCAAAGAAGAAAAAAGTGAGTGTAGCAGGGCTGAACATGCTACAAATCACCAGCAGCACAGCTAAGCCTGGCTCTTGCTAAGCAGAGAGTGGCTGTTCCTATCCTGATTACGGCCCATGCCAGAGTCCCCAAGGAGGCCACAAGGCTGCCTGGGAGAGACTGTCACATCAGGCAAACGTAGACAGATCCAGCAAACCTTTCCTGCCCAGACATCCCTTGATCAATAATCACAGGGCTCATTTCGTAACACCCCGCGCTGTGGTGGGATTCTCTCTTTCAAGTCCCACCTGCAGGTTTTTAAGACTCTCAGCTGTGAGGTTCGGCTTTGGAGGCTGTGTTTTTTAACCATTTCCAGTCTGAATGGAGAAAAGATATTCCACAATGCCTATATTTGAAGTATTTTTTATTGTCAGGCATCAGAAGAAGATTCAGTGAATATAGTACCCCATCAACTACCCGGCTGGGATTCAAAAAATGGATGGAAACTGTATTCAGAAAATACATGTAAGTTCTCAGTCACACAACATCCCAAAATCACATTCTTATGTGAAGTTATTAAACTGTAAATTCCTGACCATTTTTGAGGATTTCCTCTTCATTTTATGAGGTAGTAATGGCATTGGAAATCCATACTGTGCTTCTAACTACTTCTCAGGCCAAATGCAGTGGAAGCAAGTCATAATGCTAGAATGCTGCCACAAATTAAACCAAAGCACAACAGCCTGATGCTTCCTTTCCAGTAGTTATTACTGTTATCGCTTTTCCTCTCCCTTGTATTTTCAGGCAAAAAGATGAATTGTCTAACACTCCTTTGGAATCTCATATCCTCTACTCCAAGCACTAATCCAAATGAGAGTACTGCCAGGAGATTCCCACGTCAGCTTTCAAGAAAATCAAGCTTCCCTGAAGTAATATTTAATTTAAGGTTGAAAAGTCTTAAATTATGGTTGGTAGAAAAACTTAAAGTGTTACTGTGCCCTGGCTTGCTTTCAAAGGAAGGAGAACCTGTCCTACAAGTGGCCAAGAGTCTGAAGTGTCTGTCTGGCCAGGATGTACATTGTAACTAATTTAGGCATCTGCTTTTGATGATGGCTTTTTGGGCTGTTGTGGGAAGCATCCTGCACTAATAATCATGTATGCCATTTTTGGCAGTAGGCCTGTTTCCTTAATTAAAGTAATTTCATTCATACAATCAATAAACACACATTTCCTTCCCAAATATATTTTGAAAAAATGTTAATTTAGATAGGGTAATAGAGTATTTGGCCATGCTGTAATAATATTAAATCAATATTTGAAGGAGATTAGGGAACATCATTGAGAATATCAATATCTTCACTAAAGGATTAATAGTTTGTCACATACTTAACAATAACTTAAAAAAAATTCCATATTTAAGCAACATAGACCAACTAACAAGGAAAGTCTGTATAAAGGCTGCTTTTTGGTGCCAAATCTAAACCCCTCCCCCCCAAATATATAAAGGCAGAATGACAAATTAAGTTTACTTTGGTACTTAGGATTTTCTAAATCAGCTTCTTAACATTGCTTGAAGTATATTTTATACTCTGGAACACTTTAAAAACCGGCATGCTTTATTTCTGACTTTCACACTTAACTAAGAAGTTTAACTACAGGCTTGAACACAACAGAGAATTCCTTTTGAGAACTGCAGAATTTCAGATTAGACCCCCACCAGTCTACTCCAAAAAGCACCTTTCTCTAAGCAGAAGCAAAGGAGCATTAATTAGGCAGTTCCTATTTATCTTTTCCTGGCACATGGCCTCTCCACCATGTGATGAAGCAATGAAGGTGTGTGTGTTTGGGGCAGTGGGAGCTCCCGGAGCACCCACTGTGCAGTCTCAGGGTGGGCAGGTGCATAGAGCTGCCCTTCAAACCACCCCACTTCCATCCTACCAGCATCTCTATCAGAGCTGATTTCCTGCCTCCCCACCCAGGAAAGTCCTCCCTCTCTTCACCTCAGATTTGAAGCCATAAAACCTGACTGTTGGTGCTATGCAGAGCCTGCAGCTCTGCCTTTCGTTCCTCCATGGCAGAGAAGCTCAGAGGAATCTTTCACCATAGCAGCCATGGTGGTGGAGTCAGGTTTTCCAGGACTGGAAGGAAAGTATAAGAGAAGGGTCCCTGAATGGAAGAAAAAACCCCTGTCAAGGGGTGATGAGAGGTACCATTTTGCATAATGAAATCTTTTCCTGCCTTCTCTGCTTTCACTGCGTGGACACAGCAAGGCCTGATGTAAAGCGGGCATCACACTGTATCCCTGCCTGGTCCTTGCTCTCTCCTTCATTTCTGTCTGCACACTTGGACTGTGAGCTCCCTGCTCCTCTAGCTTTGTGTTTGCACAGCTTCAAACCCTGTGGGGGTGGCAGCTGTAAGACTGGATCAGGAGGAACTTCTCAAAGTAAACTGCAAGGATTACAAAGCATCCAGCCATGCTGAGTGATGCTTGGATGCTCTCACCTGAAAAGCGGAAGTAGTTACATGGATGGGGCTGCCCAAAAGAGCTGAGCTGGAGCAGGAGATAATGTAACGTGTGACTCAGGGCAGCAAAACCACAACAGGTGCCCAAAGCTTTATCTGTAGGTAAAAGGTGAAGTTCACCGTGCAACCGTGCCCCAATTCTGTGATAACTGAGAGGTGTGGATGGAGAGTTCCTAACAACCACCTTCAGTGTGTTCCTGAACCCAGAAGGAGGTTTTCAAAGCACACTGCTATGTTAAGGAAGAGAAATAAAGCATGCTCAGCATTAGAGAGCCCCAAGTACCCATACCCCTTTTTGAAATGTGGTGTGGTTTTAGTATTTGTGTGTGTTTTCTTAAATTAGTGCTGGAGGGTAAAAAGGATTACATGGATGAGTACCTCTTTCTTGCCTTAACTGGAAGGATTAATTCACAGAATTGATCTAGACTTATTAGCTTCACCCAATGTGAGTCATTGGTCTCTGTTTGAGATTCACCCAGCAGTAGTTCCATGAACAGAAAAGTAGCTAGTGAATGGCCTGGGATAAGCAGCAGTTCTTGTCCTGTGCTGCAGATTTATTGTATTTTTGGCTGACTATAGAAAATAATCTACTTTAGAGTGTTTATAGGAAGCTATCAGAATTTCTTGTTGTGTATAATTTTCATTTATTTGGAAATTAATATAGTCTGCAGTGTATATAAATTTCACAAACTTAAAGCTGGCAAACACATAGCACGTGCTCTTGAGAAATACTGTGAAAGTCTCCCAAGGCTTGTTTTTTCCCCCATCTAAAATCCACATTGAAGGAAGCAGCTGGCTGCCACTCTTAAATCTCTGCAAAATGATGCAGAAATAACCCATTTCTCATTTCCAAAAAGATGACTTAATTCTATCTGTGTGTTACTGCAAAGTGAGCATACATTCCCCAATCTCTTCCCACTTACATTATTGTAAGTCAAGTGACTTCAGCGCAACTAATCCTGATTTATATCATAAAGAGAGACATAAGGGCTCTAAATTTCCTCACTGTTTTTTTTTTTTTCATACAGTATTTTCTCCTTCTGGTAGTTATCCATTAGCCTATAAATCTCAGTAGTCCTAAACTCATACTGCTCATTAATTTTTGAAGTGCTTTGGCCTATTTTTAGCAATATACTCGAGCCAGCTCTGGCAGTCGTATCTCCTGATCCCATGAGAAGATGCCACTCTGAGGAATTTCGTCTCAGCTTTATGGCCATGCAGGACCCTGCCTGTAAACTGCTCTGATGCCTTACTGCACATGGCTTAGGGGTGCCAGAGCACTTGCTCAGCAGTGTAACATTTGAACTTTTTGAGTCCTTTGCTCAGCAGTGTAATATTTGAACTTTTATATTCACAGATCCTGTAAATTCTGTCATTAATAAAAGTTACCAACTCAAACCCCCAGTTTTCAGCATGGTCCCTCTAAATATTCCCAAGGGAAAGGAGGAACCCCCATAGGTTTCCAAGGAACTCGCCCCCTTCCTTACCACTCTCCAGATGACATTTTGACACCTGCTAAGCGGAACAGGTATCAGATTGAAGCTGGAGCAACAATGTTAATCAATTCAGTATCAGTTAAGAGATTGTTCAATTCACTACAGGGATGAAAGGGAGTTTTAGGACTTTTCATCCACACTGTAGCTTAAGAATCAAATGACACACTTAAGGAACAAAACATTAGAAGCGTGGTACCACCAGAATGTTTGCCCTGCCTCATCAAGCCTTTACATTATGACTTTAAGTCAGGTTCAAGGGTTTTAGAAAGTTGATAACCCTCTCTTCAATTGTTACAAGGCGCTGTATTTGCATCTAATAGTTGTTCATTAAAGAGTGATATCACTAGAGATTTAATGGTTTATAAAGCCCCTGTTCAGCCTCCCCATGCATACAAACTTCCCTAAAGTGTCAGTTGTGGGAAGTGATGTTATTTTTGTACAGGAAACTGAAATTATTGCATAGCAAAACATCAGCCTTACATCCCTCTGCTTATACATTTCTATATTATGTAGTAATTTGTATTTACACAGTTTACATGCTTTCTATTATTTGAATGATTTAAAATAATATTTCAGAGCATTCTTACAGCTGTAATACTTCAACCTTCCCAAATGCTGAAACAATTCCTTTAAGAAGGAATACTCTTTATCATTCTTTTGCCATCAGCACACCACCACTGAATTTAGACAGCATTACTCCCTTTTTATAGTGAAGCATAAGAAATTAAGTGATTTGTCTCAAATCATACACCAAATAGTGTATGTACACCCAGGAATTGAGTTTGGAATTCTTCATTCCCCATTCCTCTAATGCAAGTGGCACAGTATGATAAGGACACATTTCAGCAGCGTAACCTTTCCATGCCATTTTGCTTAAAAATAATTGTTCATTTTGTCTCTGCATAGGGTTGCTATTGAATGATGGCTACACTTCTACTCCTGAGACATTTGCCTATCACCTGCCATGGTAAGAAATTAAAACTGTATTTATAATTTGCAATATGCTTCGGGGCTTCTGTGGATCAAAGGTGCATTGGAAATGGAAAGTATTTCATAATTTTAACTGAACAGCTTAGCTTCAGAGTTGTTTCTCTGCAAGTATTAAATTAGCATTTCCTCTTCTAGTTGCTGTCTTTTGGTCTCTGCTATCTTTAATGTGAATTTGCAACTGTCAAAATGAATAATATGCAGCATCAATTTAAACCCTGCTTTTCGATAAGTTCAGCATAATAGTTTCACTTTGTCTCGATTCTGTTGATTGCTATTAAATTCTGGATTGTTTTAAATTCCTTGAGAACATCTTGGAAGTATCAATTATAAACTGTAGGCATTTATTAGAATTCAGCTTGAGGTAGAACACTCATTTGGCTGGAAAACTTTATGTCCTTTGCACTTAATACAGAAGAGGTCAAGGAAATATAATTTGCTATTAAGAAAGTAGAATGTTTGAAGAGGAAATCTTATGAATTATTGCAGAGATTAGAAAAGAGAGAAACGAACCTTCAAAAAGAGCATAGATGGAGATGAAGAACCACACACAACTTGCTTTATGGCCATCTACATAGTTCATGACTGGTCAAAGACATTGGAAGAAGAGTGACTTGAAAACATGAAGCTCAGAAGTAATAACAGCTCTCCCCATTCACAAAACAGACTTCCCTCTGAGTTGGAAATGGAAAACGTAGCCATCAATTCCTGCAGGTCAAAAGATTTCTATAATAATATGGCTCACAACACAGCCCCTAAGAAACTTGTTGTTTCTACATGACTGGATGTTGTAGTGGGCCAGAGCTGGGAATGCTGTTTGACAGTAAAACCCTGCATAAATCCTCCCCCCTTTTTCTTCTAAGTATTTGTTATTCCAAATGTTTATTGATACTCAGAATAAACAGCAGCATCCATGGTTTTTCTCCACTGGCACAGACACTTTTCAGTCTCAACTATTTATACAGTATCGTATAAAAAATATCCTTATCTCTCTGCTTTGCAAAAAATGAAATGCTTGTTATCACTCAGATCAGTATCAGGAACAGACTGAGAAAACAATGCCTAGAAAGAGATTAGTTGGTCTAGAACTCAAAAACTGGAATTACAACTCAGACTGGATGATATTGAAATCTTGTTGGCTGTTCATTCAAGAGTATGGACGATCCCATAAGATCATCTGGAGAGTGTTTATAGCATGCTTGATATATATTCACATTTTTTTTATATCTTAATTGTTACTTTATATATTCTGTCTCTACAAACCATCCAGTATGTGAATTTTGGAGTTGTATGCAAATATTAATCAACCATTACTTAGCTCAGATGAAGATATTCATTCTTTTTAATCCACATCTTGCTTTTAAATCCTGCCTTGACTTCTTGCACTTTACTCTAAACATCATGTTTTCTATTAATTTTTCCAACTGAAGTCATCACTAATGTTGATAAACTGATTACTAAGTCTTCTTGATTAAAGCTCAAATGGGAACCAGATAGCTATCAAATGTGTACTGGTCCCATTTTTAATTTTTTGTTTTAAGGATGCTGACAATTTCAACCAGAAAGATTCTGTAGTGCTTATAGGAGTCTCAAGTTTCTTACTGCCCTGATTGGGAGCAATACCCTGTTATTTGCGCCAGACCTATAAAAAGGAAGGGTACAGCCTTGGCTTGTGGCCAGCTTCATTTTGGCCTTGATTCTAGGGTTGCAGGTGAAACACCATCATATACCTGGACAGTTATTTGTGCTTGAAATTACATGTCTAAGTTATCTGGTAGAATCACTGATGTAACCTTTGGCACAGGTAAAATCCCAGCATGAATCAGTCATCTTCGATGTGATTAAAATGCATGTACCTGAACATCAATTCTTAATACACAGTAATATTTCCAATAAACAATTCACTCAGTAGGGGAGGAGAATAGGAAATTTTCGTGCCAGTGATGTATGTCATCTTAAGGAAATGCATAGACATGAGATTTGATCAAACTGGGAAAGAAGTGGCAAAAAACGATTACACTTTCAGGACCTCAAAGCCCATAAGATCAAAAGAATAATATATAAATAATATATAATTATAGGTTTAAATGAAGAGAGAGGAAGAGCAGAATGACAAAGAAACTAAAGGTACATGGTAGAACATATTTTTTTCCCTAAAGTATTATGTAAACATCTCAGTTCCAGTTTTAATCTCTCTTCCTGTTATCCCCAGTCTTAGTTGTTTTTCCTATCATTTATTTATTCCATCTCAGTTTGTCATTTATCCCCCTTCTTTCCATTCATATGTTTTTAACTTTAGTCCTTGACTACAGCCCAGTAAGTCTAGCGTGGCATCTATCTTATCTTTTCTATTAAAAAATGTCCTTCTGAAAACTAGTATTGAGATTCCCTTTCTTTTTTTTCAGAACAATAAGTTGATCTGGCAGAGGACTTCTGGAGAGGCTATTTCATTATTAAACCGAGCCAACTACCTTAGATGGAAGTGGCTAAATAAAAATGGGTGATTCGTAAATAGCTGTGCATGCACACAATTCAAATCTGGGGCTTCCTGCGGTGATGGTATTTATTGTTTTCAAATCTAAGCATTCCTGCAATACATAGTGAAGCCAGGAAACTGAGCTTAAAAAGCCATTTTAGTTTTGTCCACTTTTTTGCCAGACAAGTTTGAATTCTCTTTGGAGGCTTTGTGCATGGTGTTAAGTTGCAACTGCCTTCCCTTTTGCTTTTCATCTCTCTCCCCTCATGCCATCACAGGAAGCAATCAAGTAACTGGGGAGAAATGAACTAGAGTGGACAGAGGCTTTCTGGAGAGTCAGGGAAGACAGAGGTTGTGGTTCTACTTCCCTTCCTAGGAAATTACTTTCCAAACCCACTGTGGAATCTCACCTAATTGTGAAGTAGGAAACTTGCTGGTCCTCAGCCTCAGCCCAAACTCAGTACCTTTAAGATGGAGCCTACTCTTGCTCTTGAGCTTTTCCAGGGCTGTTAACTTCCTCTCACCAGGAACTGAACAGAGCTCATGCCTGGTTACAATAAATATCAGAACATTTGTGCTGCTTATGTTCCCCACAATGCTGATGGGGAAAGAGGACAAATGGCATGTCATCAGCACCATTCAGCCACAGAATAAGTCTGCTGCTTTATTCAGTGCCCAGAAATCCAGACTTACACTGACGTCAGAGCTGCAGTGAATCCCAGCATGTACTGGAAGCTGTGAGGGCTTGTAAAGCCTCGTGACTCACGAGAGCCAGGCTGTTCCCCTGGACTCTGCGGGGCCCAGACACAACCAGGGAAGCAGAACAGAAGCCTCCTTGCAGGCTCCCTGACATCTGCACCCCACTGCCAGGTCAGATAAAGCTTTGTGCCACTGAGAACAATTTGTGGGTAAAAGTTGGGTTTATTGGGTTGACATGACACAGGCCACTCTGTTTTCCATAGAAAAGACAGCAACTGGAAACTGAGCAGAGAATTACACAGAGCTGTAATGACTGTGTACACCACACAACATTCATCATTGCTATTGAAGACTGACTGGGACCATAATAAATACATGACTATTTGATATATGTCCTCAAAAAGGTCATCCAGAAGCATATCCTGGGAAGCCCCTCCTGGCACGGTGTGTAAGACCAGCCAAATTGTTTTAAGTCACCAGTATATTTTTAGAGTTCATTTAAAGTGTTTTGTCATGTATGTTGCCTTTTGCAGAATGATACATCACCACTGGCAGTCAGTGCATACTGTTTTCATAGCCTAACTTTCATAAATATTATGAACAAATATCACAGTGGTATTGTTATAATGAATTACAGTGATGTGTTTCTTGAGAGAGTGCCAATGACTGGTTTATATCCTCTGTGATGTTACTGTCATAAGAAACGTGGCACAAATCCTTTCCCAAGGTTCAGCAGTATGTTTAGGGCAATAATGCTACACATTTTTTCTTCTTTAAACAGTTCTCTGAGCCTTGATGTACAGCCTTTTAAAATTTTATTTTAATATGGTCAATGATCTAACAACACTTATTATGTTTGAAGTTGCTTTATTGTGATCTGGAAATAATTTTCATCTGACTCTCACCAACAGCCAAACATAATAAAAGATGTATAAGCCAAGTAATGTTACACAGAGGCTCTCAAGACTACATGAGGTTCTCATACAGTTGTACAGTCCTGCAGTACCATAGAGCAGCAGCTAAGTAGAAAAGGAAGCACTGAGCTCTTCCCATGTGCTGGTAGTTTATCTGGGAGGGAAAGAACATTTAGCAGTGCTGCAGAGAACCCTCGCCAGGTTTCTGCCCTCAGACCTGTCCTTTAGAGGCTGGGTACAAGCTGAGCTTTCCCTGGGTGTGTTTTACTTCCAGTCCCTGGGCACTGCCTATGTACAAGGAGTGGTACCTTCCCAGCCCCCCCAAAAACCTTCCCAGATTAACCACTTCCTTCAGGAATGATGTGCCAGCAGGCACCCTTAGAAAGACAAGTCTGGGTGAACACGAAACTCATTTTTAGAAGATCTGTAGCAGGGGAAAAAATGTCATATGTTTGCCAGCTGCTTGTCTCGATACAGGCTTGTAGTTGGAGCTATTAAAAACATAAGATTTTAAACTTTTTATTTTTCGTGGTTTTTAATCTAGCCTATCCTGTGAGAACAATAATTCATTTAACTCCAGCTGTGTTCCACCACATTCATTTCAATAATGTTTGCTCTAGTGAACATACAGAATTAAGCACCTGTGTGTTCTGAAGTGGCATAGATACTTTGTCTTAGGCCCTCGAAAGTAGTTCTGCACAAAAATATACTAAGGGAGAATTATATGGAAATATATATGTGGCCATGGCTGAAATGGCATTATTTGCTAACAGATACACTGCACAGTATGGTACACATTTTTAAACACACAGAATAAGATATAAAAGCAATTACCTTTGCAACTTTGTGACTCCACCTAACATGTTAAATGCTGCCTTCACAATAGTAACCCATCCATAAGAAATTCTAAATGCCTGCTGTAAGCATCCTGAGGACTTTTGGATCTCACAGTGCTTCCCATGCAAAGATATTTCTCTCATTAAAAAATCAAAAACCCAACCCCCCCCCCAATGAAATGCAAGCAAGAATATTTCCAGAATAAGGAGATCAAAAGTAGTGAGTGAAAACAAAAAACTCTTTGCCTAAAGAATGAAATACCCTAAGGGGCCCAGAGCCACATTTTTTTAATGTGACAGGTACTTAGAAGTGTAATTGATGGGGCAGTTAACATGGCTCTTGACCAAAACAGTTCATATGCAATATCAATGTCACATTTATAACATACCAAAAATCATGCTAATATGTATCCCATGAAAACACAGCTACTTCATAAAATAGGACAAAAAAGACCTCTGATGTTAGCATATATATTCACAGTTTAAGTTTGAAGGGGTATATTATTGTTTTGGATTCCTTCTACAAATAGACAAGGAATAAACTTTCAAAAGCTCCCTCATTTCTGTTGCATTAGGCTGTGCTACCTTTGCTACAAATACAACGAAGGAAATTGTCTGTAGTCCAGGTTTACAGTGGAAACCAACTGCCTCCCACACCAGGGAGAGGGACGACCAGGCCATTTATCAAAGATCACTCATGCCTAAAGCCACAGGTCACTTTTCAAGCCAAAGGATAATAGTTTTTCCTTTCAACTGCAAATTCCAGTCTAGACATGCTTTAGGATGCCTTTTGAAATGTCTTTTTGGTTAAAGTGTGCTCCAGTGTCAGTTACTCTTGTCTGAGGTTTCTTTACACGAGCCCACAGCCACCTGCCTTCCACAGGCAGCAGGAAAGCCTGAAGCAGATAGGCACAGGAGTTCCTCAGTGTGTGGGGTTTTTTTGCAGGCTGGTATTCACTGACTCCCTGGTGCCTACAGCACTTATAATTACTATATGTATACATTATATAGATATCCATATACACATAAATTGGTATTATTTTACCTTGTAAGCATAGTTTACCACACAGGTTTGATGCACAATGAAGCAGAGGAACAAAGGGACACATACAGTGAAGGTGTGACTCTACAGGTATTCTGTTTGCTCTCATAGGGTGTGGTAAGCTCCAGAAAAACTTATGGAAAGACAGTTGCTGCCACAAGATCCTTAGAGCCCAGCTCTGTCATCAAACTACACATGCTGCAACTTGATAGTCTCCTGACAGTGTTAACTGGTTGCCTGATATCATGTGGGAACTTCGGGCACACTATAACGAAAATTAATCTTAGTAACTATCTGCAGCCCTCTGAGACAGCTTGCTACTAATTACAAAGCTTACATTTATTACAGGTACATGGGGTCACTGTTGACATTTCAGCTCTTAATGGCCTTTCTTCAAGTACACACCAGAGCACAGCATGTCTCTGTTGTTTAGTGCCATGCAGACCTCACACCGCCAGTGGAGCCAGCAGCAGCCTGCAGTGACAAATTCACTAGTTGTGATCAAAGTTCCTACTGTATCTTAACAGCTGCTACAGAGAAAAGCATCAGGAGTGAGGATGAAGTTGTTCTTTACCAAATGACTTCAAAGAGTTACAAACTGCAGCACACTGCCGGCTGCCTGGAGGCAGTTTGAGGTGGCTAAGTGTGAGTCACCTGAAGAAAATGCATTTCCCTCAACCCTGAAAAGCAGAGCCAAGGTACACTAAGACACTGCAAGCTCTCTCTGCCATACTCTTCTTCCCTCTCTCCTACAGACTATAATCTCCAGAAGCTGTCAGTCCTACTATTTGTGTGAACATTAATTTCATGGAAAGATAGCAATTCTCCCTTAGAGTAGCTCATCTCTCCAGGCTACATACCAGTTAAACTAAATGTCTATTAAAAAAAAAAAAAAACCCCAAACCCCAAGCTCTCAGATACCAACACATGGTAGTCGTAAATATCAATTTATGAATCATGACTAGCTTGGAAAATATGAACAAAGATGAAAGTATTGAAAACAGTGACTGAAATCTTTATGACTGAACATGCTGAATTTGACTGGTTATGATTAATGGGGGTCACATTTTGTCCCTCGTAAATAGCTGCGTAATTGCTGTAAATCCATGAAAATATTCTCAAAAAGTGAAAGGTTTTAGCACAAACATCAACCCACACAGGAAATGTGCAATGCATTACTACAGAGCTGTTTAAAATCCAAATTCTTTACAGCCTGTGGTATGACAACACCACTTTCCCTTCAGCTCCTGGCATCATCTTCCACTTCTTCACCCAAACAGGATCACAAAACATGGCGAATACAATTCCAACTTTGTAAAAGTTATTATTAAAAAAACACACACACATTATTGGCTACTCTGACATTTTACTTCTTAAAAAAATGTTTACAGATGCTTACAGATCTGATAACATCACTAATGTATCAGCTAATAACTGCTGGGGCTGAAATGAGGATGTGAAAATGGTCTTCAGTGTTTGAACAGCAATACAAATGCCTACACTGAGTTTCATTTGGTTAGAGAAACCATGAGAGAACTTAGATTTCTCTGTCACAAATGGGGGTCTCTGTGATGTCACACTCAGAAGATGATCAAACTGCCCACAATAGGGAGAAATGAAAAATAACATTTGATGTGTCCTTAGAGCTTGGAGACCACTTCTTGCCCTGCCACCCACCAAGCTGTCCCCCAGTCTGCTGGCCCTTAGTCAGGAAAACTCCTTGCATGGCTTGTCATAGTTTCCATGAGTACTAGATCTATCTCCTTAGGCTGAAAAAGCATTTCCCTTTTTAAATGGGAAAAGCTTCTGCATTTGAATCTTCTGCCACTTTACCTAGAGAGTCCTCATGGACTTTTCAGGTAGACTTCATGGTTAAAATATTTTAGCTTCACCTCAGGAACTGACTGCTTAACCAGAGCCTCAGTGGTGATTTAACATCCTCCCAGAAGTCCACGCACAAGTTCTTCCAACTTAAAATCTTGCTGCTAAAAACTGAAGATGCAGCAAGGTGTATTTATCAAAGTCATTTCCGTATTTGATGAATTCCACCAAGCTGTGCAAGCTACATTATCGAACTGTATCTGCCTTAAGTTAAAAATATCAGCCAGCAAATGCCAGACAGGGTATAAGAATGTTCCTTGTTGCTGCATATTTACTCAATCAACTCTGCAGACAGGAGCATAAATGACCCACAGGGAATATCTTTCAGCTGTCAAGCAAAACTCAGTTTGGTTTACTGAAGCACCAAAGGTTTTTATGTTCAGACAGCCCTTTTGTCTGCAGATTCTCCTCTAATGAAAATCTGAAAACATTTGCATGACTTTTAGATTTCTTCAGAGATTTTGTGTTCTATACTTCCAGTATGGATAAGGAACATAAGTTTTCAAAGTAAATAAAAAAAATTCCTATGTTAGCAATGAAAATACATTTTCATTCCAAGGGACTTTGTATTTTTTTCTCAAAGAAGAATGTAAAATTTTATCCTTTGACTTGTTTTCTTCATCTGCCTTGAATAGAATTGCCAAAATTTTACCAACATAGCGCCTTTTCCTATTGAAAACAAAGATAATTCCCCTTTTTTTGTTCTTTGAAGACAGTTTTTAAAAAAAGGACACTTTCCTTCTCAGTATCCTCGGACAGCAGTAAATCTGACTTTCTGCAGAGATCCCTTGAATGTGTCTTTCCCTCAAGCCTGCTACTCACACCAGGTAAGAGAGGCTGGTCAGTAATGAACTAAACGTCCCCAAGTCAGTGACTCCTGTGCAACACTGCACATACACTACAGCTTAAAACTAGAAAAAGAGAGAAGGCTAAATGTATCTAGTTTGTGGCTGTTCAATTTCAAGAAAAAAAAAAAAGGCTTTTTAAAAATTAGCAATTATTTAAAAAAAAAAAAAAAAGGTTTTTTCAAAAGCCAAGAAGCCTACATAAAGCCTACAGAATGAACTACACTGTACTAGAGGTTTAGGTAATGTGTCTGACACAGAACAAGAAGAAAACAAAGCAGTCCAAACCCCTTCTGCACAGATGGCTCAATTGGAAAGCAAAGGAATCTTTCAAAGGTAGAAGACCAGCATAAAATCCAAAACAACAAAATCACCAGAAAGCTTTCTGAAGTGAGCACAGAAAAATCCCATAAAATAAAGCAGCTCAAATGTAAACAGGAAATATGGAGGGCTAAAAAAGAACTTGAGGAGCAACTTGCAAATGATGCTCAAACTGATAGTAAAACATTCTTTGAACACATCAAAAGCAGGAAGCTATCTTGTGATTAGTGGGACCAGTTGATGACAAAGGCATAAAAAGGATGATAATACCACTGCAGACACTCAGTGAACTATTTGTTTCCACCTTTACTGCTGAGGTTGTTCAGGAGATTCTTATGCTTGACATACCAGTTGTAGCACAAAGGTAAGAATTTTCTTTTAAATTTGTAATGAAGTTCAAGACTATTTAGAGAAGACCAATTAAAATCATCAGGGGTATAGAGCAGCTATCTCCAACACTATATAGTCTAGGACCCTTCTGTTGAAAAGGGAGAGCTAAAAAGGAGACATCACCACAGTTTACGATATCAGAAAAAAAAGTGAAGAGCTGAATGCAACCAGGATCAAACTGAATAAAAGTCCTGCAATACTTGAAAAAGTAGTAGTGGACACTCCATGAAATAATACTAATAGTAGACTGATTTAATCAGAGTGAAAGTACTTTC
Organism: Corvus moneduloides; assembly: GCF_009650955.1. Classification (NCBI taxonomy): domain Eukaryota; kingdom Metazoa; phylum Chordata; class Aves; order Passeriformes; family Corvidae; genus Corvus; species Corvus moneduloides. Next base: position 17,053,457 of record NC_045482.1, on the reverse strand, counting down.
CACAGTGAGTAGTGGACCTCTGAAACTTGCTGCCACAAGAGGCTGTTAGCATCAACAGACAGTACCAACGACTGCATGTGAGAATGAGGCAAGTTAATGGGAAATGTGTCCATGAACACTAATAAGACTATGCAGGTATATGGCCTCTAATATCTGTAATACACCAGCTGTGATGCTGACAGAATATGAGAAGAGACCATGGAAGTGGCCAAGTTTGCATATTATCCCTAAAAGCCTCTCCTACTGCCACTGCTGGAGGCAGAAGCAGGCTGGACTCATTCATCACTGGTTTCCTGGAGTCAGGCATTTCTTTTTCACGAACTTTTGCCCAGCTTGTGCCTCTCAGCTGGTGTTGTGTTGTTTTTAATTTCTCAGTCAAACAGACCATCCTATAACAGGCTGTGTCATTTCCATCCTTTCCAATACACTGCCACTGCTCCAACCACTCGGGTACAGGTGTTCTTCTGTGGCTGAGGTGTGAGAGAAGTAGGAATGATTCATTAGGGAATATTCCAAACCAAAATGATATATACCATACCACAGCAGCAGTTATGGAGGAAAAAACCCCTTTGTGTGCTGTAGATTTAATTCTCAACATTAAATACTTCTGTTTTAAATGAAGGGGCCAGAAATACAGGAAACACGTCCAGAAAATTGTATGAGCATCGATTAACCAGGGCATTGCAGAAGTCAGTAACCTAGTGAGACTGAGTCTAAGAATAAAAAGTAAAAACATAAAGGAAAAGCTGGGGAACACTGGATCACAGTTATAAAGGAAATGTAGTCTTCTGAAGAGTAATTTCTGCAGCTTCTAATCTGCAGTGTTGCGAAGTGTTAAACAGCAGCCAAAATTACCAAAAAGATGAATAACCTAAAGGGATTGTAAATTACAGCACATTAACAGAAGTCACTTGGATATGATCATTAGTACAAAAAATAATGCATCAAGCAGCAGCACCCCCACTGTCCTTCACTAACAATCAGAGGAAACACAGATTCCTCAGTGCACATGCACCAGACTCCCATCTGGAATATCCTGTATTTCCTTTCTCCTCAGAGTCTGATGGAAGGTGATAACAGATACTACAAATCATCAGCACAAGCTCACTTATTGGCTCGATGGAAATTCTGTGCAAAAAGATGTTGACAACAGTATTCCAACCATCTCTTTTTCTGATTTGTTGGTGCAGTACAACAAACAATCATCAGAGAGTTTTACAACCATTGCAGTTGTGTTTTCTATTTATAACTACTGGAATGTGAATTTATGGTCTGCGAAAGGCTTTAGAGTTCTGACTGACAGACTGAGAGCCTTTTTATTTCATAAACACAACATGATTTAATAAGCAAGAAATCAGGAAGCTGATTCTAAGAAATGAACCTCCAGAAAGTATTTTTCAACCCGAAGACAACCATGCTAATAAGTCTGAGGTTATCCTCCTGGCGTTGTTACGCACAGATGCACATGTGTTGCTGCACAGAAACACAGCAAGTTGCAGGGTTTATACAAACTCCTAAAAGGGAGAAAGTGTTGGAAAAGCTTGCTGGAAGGCAGCTGAATCAGAAACCCACCATAAGAAATAAATGACTTTTCAAAGGAAGCATAATACCTGCTTTTACTAAGGACCATTTATTAGGGACTAACACATCGTTTATTTTGAGTGCAGCTTTGGAAAATAAAATTTGCAAGGGCCACTATGGTTAAATCTGAAGATTAGATTACTAGCTTGGAGTTTTTAAAACATACTGTGCTAGTTTAACCTTGCTCCTCTTAAAGTCAAGAACAGATTTTTCCAATGGTTTTAAGAGGAAAGGAACTGAAGCAAGCAGAGCTATTGCAGAAGTTCTGCCATGGAGGTACTCCAGCTTTCCTCTTTACAAGAGTATTAGTTACATTTTTATGTGGATATCTAGACAATCTGGGCTGTAAGAGCAGGCTGAAAAGAAAGTTCTTATTAGTCCAATGGGCCTGGGAGTTCAATCAGAATTCTAAATATTTTCCTGAATGAACTTCATGTAAGAATTTAGTGATGGGTCACAACTTTCTAAATGAAAAAGCTGTTGACAGAATTACACTGTTCAACTTCAGAAGCTCTCAATAAATGCTATAACATGGCTTTAACATGCTTTCCAAACATGGCTATAACAGGCCTTCCAAAAGCCTTAAAAACATTAATACTTTTAGTCTAAAACACCTCTAAACTGGGCTATATCCATGATCATCCCCCACTTTTTTAATACAGATGAGGGAGACAAAAATATAGAAGCTGTAGCAAAGAACCTACACAGCCAATACAGCCACACCACATGGAAATCTGGGGCCATTCAAGCCACTCTCCTGCAGAGAAAGGGAGAAGTAAGGGAATTGCTGGTGAGGAAAATATTGACCAGTGCAGTTCACTGCTAGAAGATACCTTCCTATCTGAAAACCCTGGGGTTCCAGGCTGGAAGCTGCACAGTAAGTCAGCCAAGCAGTCATTATTGAGTGAGGAAAGAAAAACAATTAGTCCTTGGAGGCAGGAAGGGTCTGAAACAACCTGGACAGTCAAAAAAAAAAAAAAAAAAAAAAAGATGGGCATGAAGTAATAATTGGAGTCTGGTCCCATTTTACCCAGGCAGGGTGAGGTTCACCTAATTCCAGCTGTCTAACAGTTAGGGGAGTGCCAGCTGAGCTGGCTATCCATCTTTCCTTTAGCATTAATGGAAGGACCAAGGCACTGCCAGGGCGCTTCTAGCTCATCCCTCCATTTCAGAACAACTTCCAGGACAACAAACTGCAGGAAACTGATGATGTGAAACCCACCTTGGGAGTGTGACCTAACAATTATCTTAAGATGAAGCAAATTTTCAGGGAATAACAGACCTCCAGCTAGCTGGACCCAGGTCTGTGCCTGTGGTCTCAGACAGCAGAGAGCTGTTCCATCTGTAGCTGCACTGCATAATCCCTCATTTTGTGCCATCTGCACAGAACCCAATGTAGTGCACAACTAAGCAGTGTCCCAGTCTCATTTGGGCTCACATGCACCACAGAAGTTGATAAAATAATACCATGTTTTATGAAGTACATACAGATCCAGGGTTTGAAATGACTACAGGAATTTTAAAGGCTGCATTTTTACAGTCAGATTTAGCTGCTTAAGTGAATGGCTGAAAAAGTTCAGCACTTACTGTCACCAAATGCAACCTGTCCTTGAACTTGTACAGAAAAACTGTGCTTTACACCTTCACATTTCTTCTGGCATATGCCCTTAGAATACGAACGTCCACCACCATTCGTAATTAACTGGACACACTGCAGCTTCCTCACCTTTAACATGAGTTGCAGAGGTCAGTTAACTGTAATGATAGCTTCAAGTGTTCTACTTGTTTTCCCCGAGGAAAATATTGCTATGATTTGCAATGAAAAATGACTGGGAACATTTTCCAAAACAGCAAACAAAAATTACATCTTTCAGCAGTGGGAATAGATCTTCCACTTATTTTTTAGGCACAGCTTCCTTTTGATATTATGGAGATGGAAGGGGTTGTTTTCTCAGAAGCAACTTAGAAACGCCATCTGGAAGTTTCAGAAAGGTAATGATTAAAGGCAATATTATATCCCATCCCTTAGAAAGGAATCAGTTTTAAAATTCATCCCTGACCTGCACTTCTCCCTCTAGGCACACTACACACCAGGCTAACATCTGCACATCTGTTCTTCAAACCTGTGTCTGTCAAATGGAGAAATACACAAAATAAGCTACTGTCTAAATCAACAAGGTATTGTATTACACTTTGTGGTTCCCATTAACTCAAAGCAATCAAACTCTTCAAAATGAAACCTTATCATTAATCATATGTAATTTTACATGAAGAAAGATAATTACAATTAAGATCTACCTAAATAGGAAAATGCGAACATTTATTCAGATTGTGATTTGTGCAAGTTCTGTCTGAAAAATGCTCAAGAAAGTGATATTCAAAATGTCACAGTCTGTCTCTGTACTTCTTCGTCCTACTAAGTTCCCTTATCTTCTGCAATCTTGATTCCCTGGATGACCCTTCTAACATACTATCTTGATGACACACCTGCTCATTAGCCATGCCTGGCTAGATGCATACTTCACTGTTAACACTGTTTCAGAGTTTTTTTTCCCCCCTGAAATGCTATCTGTAACAAGGTCCCAAAAGCTTCTGCAAAAACAACCCAACAATATTAAGAGATGAGATTTGACACAAGCATAATTTGCAGGGCCAATAAGCAATATTTGTTTTCTTTCAGCTGCTGCTAGATGTGATCTCCACTAAGACAGGAAAAAGAAGTAGAGGTAGAAGAATTCTAGTAAACAATCCAGAATAAATAATACTTCATGAAAGAACTAAATGCATAGCAAGCACTGGAGGCTTCTGAGCTGAACCTACTCACATTTAGTGGTGGGTCATTGCTCCTATCTCCCAGTGAGGTCAATAGATTCTTCTCTAGCCACACAAGCACCACTTGAAATTGGGAGAGGCAATGGACTTCCATGGCATCTCAAAACTGTCTGGAAGCAGAGGTCTGATGAAATTCTGTGTCTGTTGTCAGCTTGCTTGTTGAAGAGAGAGAAGATAAGAACTTTGTCTAAGACAATGCTGTAAAACACTAAATGATTCCAAAATATTTCACACTAAAATCAAGGATCTCCTTCAGACTCCTTAAACATCCTAGGCACCCAAGTGCTGTTCACATATCCCCATACAGTTCTGCTTGCAAAGCAAATGTTTTGTATGTACTGATACTCGTACATGGACAACATAAATACTGTGAGCTACTGGGGTCTGCCCTAAAATTAACACGTAACAGTGAGAAATGGAACTATTAGGACATATTGTGGTAATTTGTCAAGAGTCAAAGGACAGAAAGAACAGCCATCACAACCCATACGTGAATTATTCACACAGTACCTGTGGAAACTGGCATTGAAATGTTTCCATTTGAAGACCTGATTACAAAGCACATACTTCAGTATTTTGCTGAATTGAATCTTGGACAAATTATGATGTTTACTTATCACCAAGAATGAAAGTTTGTTTGGAATCTCTCACATTCCAGTTCCCAAAACTTCACAGTTACAGCATATAACTGTATCAACTCTGGTGCAAAAGAATTTACATTAGAGAGTAATGGAACAGACAAGTCTTAATTAAAATTAGAACTATTACTCTTGAAAAACACAAGACACACCCACAGCTAATACTGCCTCTCTCACTCATGCTAATTGAGATCTTCTTCAGTGTCTACAAATGCACAGGAACTCAACATTTAGCTCTACTTTCACAACTTGATTCCTATAATTTCCTGGGACTGGCCACCATAAAATCGTTCCATGAAGTATTTCTGCTTGATGTTGTCCAGTTTTAGAAGTGGCTCATATAAAATGAAACATTTAAGATTAATTTTTCAGAATTTATAACAATGCTGTTCCTATCACTTGCTCACACAGCTAGAAGTACAGTGGGTGTTTTTCATCTTGACATTCTTTCCACAGACAGATTAAATAGGATGGCTTTACTGCTCTGCACACGTTTGGCATGCTCCTAGCAGCCAGAGGCACAGGAAGAGACAAGTCCTGCAGGCACCATTGCTAGAACAGCATGAATACTCCTACACTTCCCTTCAGTTTGAACATTGGTCCCAACCACCTATGGCCCGCACACAGATGAACAGTGGAACAACACAAAATTACAGCAAACAAGAGGAGGAGGAAGTGTCCTCTCCAGTCAAGACAAACATATAAATTGACCAGTCAACACTATATTAAATACCTTAAAAAAGAAAAAAAATTCAGTTGAATTTTGACTTCCTTTCATCACAGTTAATGATGCTGCTTACAATATTTTAGCACCTTACCAGCTTTTCATACAAGTGTGCTCAGCTACTGTTGCAGTGCTCAGTGTTTAACCCTACATCACCCCTGGCCCAGCACATGTGACTGCTGCCAACAGAATACACACTCGGGGAGTTTAAATCTCAGCACTGAACAACGCCTGAATGTTTCCTCTCCCAGTACTACAAATGCTTGCAATAAATTACTTACAAAATACAGGTCTGATTCACCACTGCATTACACCATTTGTACACAGCTGACTTCAACAGAATTACAGGAGCGTAAAAGAAGTAGGGGAGGGGTGAAGCGAGCCCTGTGTGCAGATAATTAACCATCTTTTTCATTGAACCATAATATACTTTCTCCATAAACTGGCAACAGAACCAATCAGTGTACACATTTCATTTCAAACACAAAGTAATTTTAGGAGCTAGCATTATTGTACCGTTTGAAATATTCTCTGTTCTCATCAAATGATTCCCCCTGTAATTGATGTCATAAAGAATATCTGTGTTAAGCTGTCTTCATTTCCACAGTTTTCAATCCTTATGATGATCAATTATTTATATACAGACTAGATGAAAGGCAAGATTGTAATGACTCCAAGAGATTTAAGAGTGATATAATAAATCTTGAAAGCAGAACTCAAGTGGGTGACGGTAACAAAAACCAGTCCTGGACAATCATATTTTACTATTTTTAGAAGTTTCCCTTCATCCCCTCCCCTAAAGAGATTGCCAAAGCAGCATTTCCTCCTGAAGTCCTCCTCCTTTTGTGACAGCATAAACCTTTTTGCCCATGAGATCCTTGCCACCCTCATCCCTTTCAGCTTATTCTTCCTTAAGGAGAGCAACAAATATGTGCTTTTTCCTTTTCATCAGCCCAATCATTTTGGTTACCAGGAGGACCTCACTAAGTTCCAGGGGAAATTCCTTGATCTAATTTTTAAGGAAGTTCCTCTTGTACAAAGTACATTAACACATCTTTATCCCCTCCTCATGATGACTCAGGGCTCCAATGTTTACATCTGTATCCAAACTTCCCCCAACCGTCTTTGGCTTTGGTTTATGGCCACAACAAATAAGCCTTGTCACCCGTCAGTACCCACGTCATGTGTAAATTAGAAAGGGCATAGACTTCACACGATTCTTACCAGATATGAAAAAGAAAGCAGGAAAAAAATACCAGTCAATTAAATAAATAAAAGATTTGAACCATACTTCCATCTGCTTCCTTTTTCCTCACAATTCTCTAAAAAGATTCGACAGCTAGGGATCATCAGTCTATTTTCTATGATCCAGTGAACCATCAAAGAAGAAATTAACTAACTAGATGAAACCAGGGCACATGCCTAAGCATGTGGGTTCAGGCCTGCTTCCAAGTTTAGCTTCCAGCCATGTTTAGGGACATACAGCCCTGTTAACTGTTCAAACAAACCAACCCACAGCAAAAGATATCCTTTGGATTTCATAAAGACATCATCCCAGTCTTGCGAGTCTTTTTCATGCTTGCAGTAATTCTTCCTAGTATCTTAGACCCATGCATCAGGTTTTAAAATAGATTTATGAACATATGTTGCAACGTTAACCAATGATTTCAGTAACCAAATTTGGAGAACTGTAAATAACTTGATTTCCAAATTTGCTCTTCATTGCATGAACCCACCCCAAGCTCAGCTGAATGGTCAACTTGGACAACAAAAACAAAGGATCAGTAATTCTGCAAAGTTAAGGTCAAAATCTATGGGTAAATATAGGGCAAATTCCAAAGCCTTTAAATAATACAAAACTCGCTAGCGTTTTGTTTCAACAAGCACTTCAGAATTTTATTACTTATATTAAAAAGATGTACAGTAAGTACGCCTTGCAATATGAGCTTACATTTTCAGTGTACTAAAAGAAGTGCTTCCTACTGTAGACAATTTATGTGATTAAAAAATTACACATTCGAGGATCAAGTTTTGCAGGAAAAAAATGGCAGTTTTTCTCAATTAAAATTCACAAAATATGGTCCTAATTGATTTGCGGAACAATAAACATAGCCATGGCTACAATTAGTGCCAAAGTCTTTCGCCAATTTGTTTCTTTCTCTCCTTTGGGATTTCTCCTTTTCATAATACACTTGCAAGAAACAATAACTCTTCAAAACGTCTGCATGGAGTTAATTCTAAACAATAAAGCAACCCAGTCCAGAAAGCAGCTAAGATTGAGCTCATGTCAACAGGTAGAATTTACAGTCCCACAAAAAGAAATGCTCAACATTCAACTATTTAGCTGCAATAAATTAGACTTTCACTGTGTTCTTCTTATCACCACAATCTATAGATGAAAAGCAGCATATAGGAGTTAATTTTTAATTTTATTTATTACCACAGGCAGGATTTTCTAGTAGCATTCTGTTCCTTAATGTGAAACTAGGGATCAAAACTTTATGATGACCTGAAGCTGATTTCTTAACAGTTTTGATTTCCTCCTCCTCATAGTCACCATAAATCTTGTTTTCCTCCTCAAAACTTCAGATGTTTCTAACTTCTTATCTATCAGCCTCTAAAGTGCTTCCAGACTCCCACAAATGTTTTAGCAGACTCCACAGGCTTGCTTGCCACCCTGCTAAATGTCAGGCCATACACCTCTTTGGGGGGAGTTCCCCACTGAAAAAGCCATACCCTGGCAAAAAGCAGGTAGGGAGGACTCAGAGGCACCCCAGTCATGGCTGTATTTAAAGTCTGAACCCATGCTGTCATCCTTGCCTAGCATACAAACCGACTGGAGAAGCCTGTGCTTAAATTTCCCAGGCTAAAGCAGGACACGGGCTTCAGCAACTCCCCGTGTCTGCAATCCCACGGTCCCAAGTCTGTGGCCCACATCCTGCAGGAACCATTCCCTAAATGCTCTGCAGTGGCACTGTATGACTGACCTCCACAGGAACATGTGAATCCCAGATCATGGGTCACATCGTGCTTCATCCAACACCTTGATAGCCAAGACACCATCATCTATGTCTCCAGCCTTCAAACTGGTTGTCTTAAAATAGGAGGGGTGGGGATGGAGGAAAAAGAGCACAGACACTGGAGAGCAGGGTGGTGAGGAAGGATTAAGCATGAGGACTAGAATAATAACGTATTTCAAATCTGCTCCATCTTCGCTTTTTACAGATCACAGCCACCAGAACAGGCCAATAGAACAGACACGGTTCTGTTCTATCTGACCTTGATACTTGGTTGAATGACTTTCAAGTGTTTTCAAACCAGGCAAAACCAGGATTTTCTTCCCAGCTTCACTCTGACCGGTCAGGAATTGTCACATTTCTAGGGAAACCACTGGGCAAAGTCAGAAGGAGAGGACTGGGAATTTAAAATGTGTACATAGCTGTAGGAGCTGCTTCTGTAATACAAAATGCTAACAGCAGCGGAGCTCAAAGACATTCTTTCACCCAAAAGTAATATTAAAAAAACCCCACAACCCAAAAGCCATGTAATAAAGGATATCCTGATACTGAAAAACAAGCAGCATAACATGAAAGGACAGTATGGCACGGAATAAGAAATCTTGTGTGACACACTGGCTCCTCATGTGAAAAATGGTCTAAGATGCCATTCATTACTTTGGTCTGCAGTTCTTAAAGAATACAAAGTGAATATACAAAAGGCTTCTCTCCTTCGACAGCAGTATCCTTTCAAGGCTGGCTGTATGTTTGATTAATATCCAGCTACCTAAGGGATAAGGTGCCACTTTTCTGTTGCATGAAATGACACCAGACTCCTTGTCATGTTTCCTGATGGTGTTTTCATGTTCAATTATGTTGGTTTTTAAGCTGTTTGTTTTCCTTCCACTGTTTGCATGGGCTTATGTGAATAGTTTTTGGGTCATGTGGCTTTTGTCACGTGTGGCAGAGCTTACAGTATTTTATACCTACATAAGTAAGTACTGAGAATATCCTGCCTTATCACTGCATTTGACTCCTAGATGCAGCATTCACAGAAGAAATCCTCTTGTGTGAAGAGCTGAATGTCTACAGATGTGTTTGACAGAATGAGCTTTTCTGCTTAAAACTCTTTCCAAATCATGTCTCTCTCAGTAAAATGAGAGAGAGGTCATAAAATGGAAATCCATGTTTGATGGGAAACACAATGCTAAGAAAATACCATCATGTTCTGAAACAGAAAAAAATGTGAAAAGTTACGTGATGTCATTGGAGACCATTATTTACCTCTACAAAATTAGAGGGGAAAAAAGAAAATCAGCTGCAACCCTGTTTATTTAGCTTTTCCCACATCTAGGTCATCCTGTCTCTGTTGGATGTTCCACTAGGTACAAGAAAAACAGACTATTTTTCCTGAGGAAAACCAGATGCTTTTTTAAAAAAACCCAACAATTTTAAGTGACCATTCTGTTCCACCTTCTGCCTTGTCTGCAGCTGCCAGGGCTTCCTACTCATCTCTGCCCCATTTTCAACCTCAGGCAACGGGAGTCTGCTGGGAAGCACAGGAATGAATCAATGTTCCCAGGATTTCTTCTCTCCCCACACACCCTAACGTGGCTCTTCCTGCCGATGTAAAGAGTTGCACTGACAGTTATAAAATTACCCTTCTGATTCCAATTATGTTTCCAGGCAGATGCCGCTAGGTTACATTCTGTTTGGATGCATTCTTATTATTTACTCAATCACATTTCTCAAGGGCAGGAGTATTGCCTAGTATAGTAGTTGCTTAGTATTAGCAAAGGGCAGACAACTCTACATCTGTTCTCAAGCACCTCCCTCTATTGCTGCATGCTTTGAGATCTTCTCTGCCTCAACATTTTTGTCCACTTTGCCAAGTCCCTCAAACATCTGCTTCCTCCACCCCTCCTCTTGTGCTCAAGAATGTATCCGGCAAAAACCTGGAATGATTTTCCCCATCAGAAACCTATTCTTCCCTCTTTTGGTCTTGCCCCAGGAGAACACCTCTCCCAGCACAAAGAAGTCTCTGGATTGCAGTTTCTAGTGATGTCAATCTTCTTTGCCTGCCTCTGCTTCCCTTTTTACTGCACAGGGCTGTGGCAATCTCTCAAAAGCAGCTTAACAGAGCATGATTTGGTCTCTCCTCAGTTTACCTTTGCCTTCAGCGATTACCCCCAAGTCTCTTCCACATGGCCTCTACTGCAGGTGTGCAAATTTCTCATCTTTTTTCCTCCAGCCAGTCCATGACCACCTCCTGAACCTCCCCCCTCAGGCTCCAGCTGCGTTCTTTTCACTCTTTTCTTTGAAAATGGAAATACAGAACAAATTCTTCCTCCTGAAACACATACACAAAATCCAACCACACAAAAACACAGCAACCAACTTCTTTCATCTCTTGGCTCATTTTGTGATGTCAACACCATTACAAAGTTTTTTTTTTTCACACCGCTTCCAGCCAAGATCCTCTTTAGTGTGACTTTCCTCCTCACATTTGAATAAATATGCTGTCATTATAGTTTCAAGATATTGTTTCTTAGACAAATCTCACAATTATGCATTCAATTTTCATTCCCTCCACGTATCATTATTTTTAACACTCTCCAGTGCATTTGTTCAAATAAATATTTACATCCTCACAACCCTCTTAATTGCAATGACAACATCGCATCCCAGGCACCTTCTTTCTTCTACTGATCCTTTAGAAAGACTCTCCCTTCTTTCCCCCAGGTCCCGTGGGACTTCTGCTTTGTACCACACAAATGTTATTCTTTAGGTTATTTTGGCCTAATTTCAAGACTAAAGACTTGTTAACTTCCCAGGTTCACAGCAGCAATCTCTGTCAGCATGACTGAAACCGAATGGATACGCAGCCATCAGCTAATACTGTCTCTGCCCGGCTCCGTGGGGTCCCGCATGCACCCACAGATGCACGGGTGGGTTCAGTGTTATAGTCAGCAGCAAAGAGGCGAGAAGGGCATTTGCGGGTGTTCCGGCAGCAGCATTTATTCCTGCTACAGTCAAACATTGCAGAGGCAAATACCAACACGATCCCAAAGCTCACAGTTTTATCCGAGGTGGGGAAAAGGCGGGACTAGGGAACGGGGACCAATGGGGGAGCTCTGGGGGAGTAACGAGGGGTAGAGGCCAACAGGCAACCGGGGAATCCAAACTGGGACAGATTAACATAACAGAACAAGCATCCTGGGAGAAGCCTTTCTGTTCACCCGAACATAAAGTGGTTCTTGTGGTACTGGGGACTTGTCTTACTGAAAACTCTCTGTCCCTTGTAAAGTATGTTTACTGGCCACTACAATCAGCTACAGCCCAGCACAACTTGAGGATATTCTTCCTCCTTCCTCTATTTTAAGCACCTCCCACCCATCTTTTGATCTCAATCACAATGAACTACACCACATGATTACTTGACTATTTGTGTCACAAATTTGAGAAGATTCTCTTTGCCTTGAGCTCTCTAGTCTTTGCATTCAGACCAGGTCTAGTTTTCTCAGCTGAAAGTCCCCATAGCTCTCACCCCTTTGCAGCTTGGCTGAAAATCCTTCTTTCTTCATCTAATGGAAGAAGCTTTGCCTCATTGAAAAACAAAGAAAACATTGAAAAAAAACCCCAAACCCTCTTCTAGATTTAGCTCTAGGCCTTCTCTTTAAGCATCTTTTGAGTTGCTACTTCTTCCTTACTGCATTTTCTTTTCAAATTTTCTAATGGAACAAATACAATACTCATTTGATTTCTCAGGGCTTAGAAACATAGAGTTTAAAATGACGATGAAAAACCAGACCAAAATTACTCACCACTCTCCTCTTCCCCTAAACTAATCAGAGCTCATACACCAGACAGGAAGGGGTAAAATAGCTTTGGAGACCAAGGCAGCTGGTCTCATCAGACAACCGCACCCAGCTGTTTTATATATGGGACAGGAAGAGGAAATTAGAAGCTAGAGTGGGAGGATAATTCCCTGTTCAGAACCTTAACGTGAAAAGACTGCTGTATTAAAGGCTGTATTTGTCTGTACCACGTAAAGATTTGAACAAATAGGAAGTACTGTCACTTTTGCATGGAAAAAAGAGGAAAGCATTTTTATTTTTCTTATGGCTAGTGCCTTTTTCCCCTTAATATGACAGCTTTGCTTTGAATATGTTTTACTAGGATACTGAAAATTTAAACTGGTTTTGTTGGATTTACCTTTCCAATTTTTTGCCAAGTTTGTATGTGTTTTCCTTTAAGCAGTCATTTGTCATAAACTACAAACTATGAAAACTAATATATTTTCTAAGAAGGTTTTAGCCTTGACTCTGTGCCAATTTAAACAGTTCTCCCACTATAAACTTTACTCCCAGAATGCATGTTAGGTGTCCAAAATACTCGTATTAAATTCCTACAGCCTATCAAACAGCTGGTTAGGACTATTAAAGGTCACTGGGACAATCAGGGATTTCTGTCTTTCAGTTTGTGAAACACTTTGGGAAAATACTGTAACTAAATTTAACTTTTAACCCGCATAATATCAGAAGAAGCAAAAAGAATGAGATACCTGTTCTTCCCCTGCTCTTACTCTCTGAATAATATATCCATTTCTTTATTATAGTGGTAATGTCTTTAATACCTAAGTTAATTCATTAGTTTATGACAAGAAGCCCTGCTCATAATGATGGAGAGGAATAAATACTGAGTCTCAAAAATACAGCTTTTGATTACATAATTTTTTTCATTAGGCATGGTTTGTATTACAAGCAATACATGAGACAGCTTAGACTTGCCAATCTCGTAATAATTTGAATCAGAACTACTATAAGATGAAGGAAACGCATTTCTAAACCTCATCACAATCTTTATCTTCGTTCTTATTTTTCCTTTCCTTAATAAAAAGACACAGGCAATATCACACTCCATATGAATCAGTGAAGACTAATGAAATCATACTTTACACACTTGAAATGAGAACTAAGTCAAAAATAAATATGGAAATTAGCACAATGTATTTAGAACTTTACCATTACTGCAGTAAAAACTCCAGCAACATAATAAAAAAGACCCATAATGACTGCAGATCTATTTCATGGACTCATAGTTTCCCTTTTCATCATGGACTATAACTTTTAAAAATGAAAAGTTTAATTTCTTGGGTTTAGTTACTAAACTCTTGCATAATGTGTTTATTACATAATGACAAAGTTTTAATACCAAGACCATTTGGCTTATGTGAGCGACAAGCAACACTATCTTTACCTGGTTCTCATAATAATTTGAGTTCAGTGGGTGTAAATTACTGTATTTTTCTCTTTTAATTAAAGAGATTTTAATTAAAGATCCTTAAAGAATAGAGTGTGAGAAAAGAAAGTATTGCTGTTGATAGTGGATATTGCTAGAACGTTTTCAGTTCCACAACATTTGTGGAATGGGATTTTCTTCAGCTGCATGTGCCATCTGTAATGATGATTTTTCTTTCAAGTTTGGGAATATCAAACAGAAGACTAAGTGGCTCTGGTTATCCAAAGAAGTCACTTGCTGCAGACACCTCACAGTGGCTCCACACCAGTTGGATTTTGATGGCATTCCACCTTCTATAGGACGACTTACACATATGGTAGATTCCCAGATTTAATCTCAACTTGTCTCAAAATAAAACCAGTCCTGTGCTTGGAATCCTAGTATTTTCCTGTCAGTGTTAGATATTGTTGTTTACACCTATGCCAGTGTTTTTTTATACTACAACAGCACCATAATGCCAATGAAATGCGTTACTTCCAAGTGTTTGGCATCTCTGGAATAGAAATGGAGTATGTAAGCTGCAAATGAGGTTTTCTTCACATAAAGGATTGATTTCTGTGAGTAACCCCGCTGAAACCACTTGAATGACTTGCTTTCTAAGAATTCTGGAGGCTTACATACATAGTAGAATCTTATATGAAATATTCTTCAGATTATTGATCTCTGATGAATACATATTGAATATAGGAGGAGGAAGAAAAATCATTACAGTCCCTCTAGCCTTGATGCCTATTATGATATTAAAAAAGATACTTGCACTGATTTGTGCATGCAAAAATACAAAGGCATAAAATGTGCACCAGTGTTCTTACACGTGACTTTACAGAGCAGCCAGTGCACCAGCAGCTTCCTGCAACAGCACCTCTGCAGCGTTACCCACTTTCCTCTGGGAACGAGTGTGAATCCACACGGGCCTCTGAAGGGGATGGGAAGAAATGCATTCCATTACACCTTCGTTGCAAACTTCTAATTCTTTTGGCAAACATCAGTAGAAAGAAAATTTCTTTGCCCAAATAGATGTATTACAAAAATTAGTATGTTGACTTTGCTATGCTGCTTTTAATGCCCCCCCCCCTTTTTTTTTTAACATGGAAAAAGACTGGAACAGAAAGGCTATTTAATAAAAAATGTAGGAAACTGTTATTCTTCTAGATATATGTGTGTAAAATTCAGTAAAAAAAACTGATTAGCTCTAACAGAACCTACATTCCAGGCAATCATGTGTTGTATCTTCAGTCTACAAACCAGAGTAAGTTGTAAAGTGGAAGCAAACAGAATCTATATTAAAAACTAATGATGTAAAAAATGTCTTCAGTAATAATAATCTAAAATGTGAGTAACCTCAGACATGCTGCTTTCCTCCATTATGGAAATTTAAAAATATATTTTCTCAATTCAACTGTATTCCACACAGTTAGCAATACCTCCTCACCCTATTACATAAAGCAAACCTTGTCAAGTGCAATGTGGAGCTACTGCCTATGCAATAAAGATGTATTTGTTTGTCTTTATAACAGGATTTTCTCAATTTATCTTCATTCAGATTTGTTAAATATTCATTTATTCATTGCAGAGTATTGTGTATTTCCTTACTCTGCACTCAGTCAAAGTGTTAATAAGCGACCTTAACTACAAACCATATTTTCTGTCATTCGGTTGTTTCTAAATATACCAGGAAGCACTTGAATATACACTAAATATACCAGGAAGCACAGCATGATGGAGGCATTTTCTCCTCTTGTCCTTTCTATCACTGACACAAAAAAGCATATTTCATAAAAATGAGTCTGATGCTTTGTGTTACTGACTCTGCTCTTTCAGATTCTGGAAATAAGGCCATTACTGCGCAGCAGGAATGGAAATTCATTTTTATGTAGCTTTTTCTATGGCATTAAATGGTTATTTCTCATTACTCCTTATAAAATGAAGCCTCCCTATCTCAGGGACCCTCTCTGTATCCTTTATATGGTTCAGGGCCAAACAGTTCAGTGAATATGGTGTCACGCAAATTCACACAGACCAAGTTATTTCTGTGAAACGTTTTACTGCTGAAAAAGCAGAAGACAGAGGGAAAAAAAATGCCCATCACGTTTGAAGCTGGAGTCCTTGTGCGAGTGGAAAACACATACTTTAGCAGCTGCCTCTTTGTAGAAGCTGAAGCTGGTCAGTTCTGGCTGGCAGGCAACTTAGAATTTGGACATGTTTGCTAATGTACGGAAAAGCTCCCAAAAATTTAATGTGAGTGGGGGTAGGGTCAGAACTGAGCCACAGGTATGCATTGCATCAGACTTCAGACATGGTAAAAATTCATATTTAAATCCTAGTACTCCTCTGCTGTCTCACACATGGCCTCAGTTCTCCAAGGAGGCCTGTCTCCTTTGGTCTGAGTGCTGTTCTCATCTTGGGGTTACTCCACATAACCAGGACTCATCGGTTACTGATTAATCTGAACCCTCTGTAATGGGAGTGAGACAGGGAATGGCCCAGCCTACTCCAGCCCTATTGAGTGGGCTGTAGGACATCCAGGACCTCTTGCCACGTGCCACTTGTGAAGCTCTTCGTGAGTTCCTCATCCCCCCTTCGCGGTCTCGGCTCAGTGAAGATTTGTGTAGATGGTTCCAAGGATAAGGGAGGTTGGACTGCTGCGTTCCTACACACTGGATTTTACCTGAGGATTTAGAAAAGGTTATGTCACGCTCTAAATTTTGGAAAAAATCTTTTATTCAAAACAAGACAAAATTCCTTCCCACCCACTTGAAACACAGAGCCAGTAGATGGGAACCAGGAATGAGAACAATTGTAAATTTCCCAGAATAGCTGGGATACAAATGTTATAAAATGTGAAAAAAAGCAAGCAACACATCTCATTTGAAGTCTCCTTGATCCTGTAAGGGTTTCTGATTGAATGAACTGCAATTGCTTCAGGAATACTGGTGATGCCAAGATCTTTGCCATCCTTAAGTAATATATATGAAATTAATGGGAAGGGATTGTAAAGTTGGGTGTAAAGTAGTTTGAAAAATTTCCCTGGACCCCACAGTCTGAGTTATTTTGAAGCCTCTGATAAGTCTGTTGAGCCACTGAATTTTTTCAGAGGACTGTCTAAACTGCTCAAGCCCCCACTCCCCATAGTCATTGTGGGGGCCAGGACACTGCCTGGACTCCCTCCACAGCACCTCCTGTGCTGTGCATCTAGAACCCCTGCTTCTCAGCACACATATCATGCACTGGAATTTGCAAGATCTCTACAAAGCGTATTCCACATTCTCTACATCAAAGGAATCCTTTTGCTGCAGAACTGGGACTTTTACAACTCCATTCTGCTACATTAAAGGGACTGGATTGAGGATCTTTGCCATTTGTGCAAGACTTCCTTCTTGTGTGTTTACTTGGGGTTAAGCAAACAACTTATTTTTATATGGCCCTCAAAACCAGCATGAAAGCACCAGAAAATCAGCTGCAGCGAGCTGTGTTCTGCTACCAGCAGCAAAACAGAGGGAGACTTCAACATCTGTGATTTTATTTAGAACAACTGTGCCTAGGACAATTACTACAACTGCTGTTTGACAGGCACCGAAATCTCATTTGCCTAATCAAATTCAGTTCAGCAGTCCAAAAAGGACTGGTGTGATCATCTGATGGTCACCCACATAAAAGAGGTGTGCAGCTCTAACAGATTCTCCACCACGCAGACTGCTGTCACCAGCACCTCCTACTGGCTGTGTGAGCAGCAGAGAGCATCCCTGCCACAGCTGAGGGGTTTTTTTCCTTTGGGATGGACACACCTCAGGTGATTAATTCACAATGCTGCTGTTCATGTTTTATTTATTCTTTGGATAATTTCACAAACAAGGCTGGAATTAATACTTGTTAGAAAGAAAACAACTCCCTGATGAACTCCAATCTCATCTGTCAAGAACAGAAACACATGTTCTTGGGGATGGGGATTGGCTTCAATATGCCCCCTTTTGCAGTAGTATCAGGATCTCTTTTGTTCTTTATGTCTTTTTTGATGTCAGGCTATGACAGAAAATGCACACGGCAGCTTTTAGGACCCAACACCTTTCCTACACCAGGATTTAGAATCTTCATAAACATGGGATTGCTCATTCCTAAAATCAAGGAAATTAGTAGAGCTGTTAAATGTGGAAGATTAGCCAAAACACAAAAAAGGAAGAAAAACCTTGTATTCATTAATTCCTTCTGGTACTCGTTTGATGTCTTTCCCTGTTCTGGCTATCTGCGCTTTCTGACTCATGTTAAGCAGCAAAGACACTCAGTCTAGATGCCCAAGGTTAGCATGCTGGTGGCCATCACTTCCAGCTTAACAGGTTGTTTTGTTTTATAAAGACTGTTTTGTTTTATAAAGCCATTTTTGAGTTGCGGATATTCCAGCTAAATTCTAGCTGGAACTGGAAAATTCCCTACTTTGGATGAGAAGTGCATGGGTAAAGCCATGAGAATGATTTAAGCCTGTCTAGAAATGACTGCTGTTACACACTTGTCAGTGATCGGCTGCCAGGGTGGACAGGACTGAGCGTGCGTGCCTCAGTGCGTGTACAGGGTGGGAAAACCCCACCAAACACAACTGGCTCCCAGTGGGTCGCTCCTGTACTCTCCTGGCATGCCGGAGCTTCTTGCATCAGTGCTGCCAGTATTGATGTATGCAGACTTGTCTTGTGAAAGGCAACATTTTAAAAGCTGAATTTACACAGCACTTTGCTGTTATGAGGAGAGTTCCAAAGGTCCCCTCAGTCCAAAGGGGATTTGTAGTGCCCTTGAAATACCTTGCTTTATTAGAGAGATACAAGATACTTCTCCCTGTAAACTCAGGTGAAGTGCCATAACCAGCTCTTTAGGAAAGTTCATGGACTGAGGAAGAAAGGAGATGGGCACAAAAGGGACACGTTCCTGTTTATGTTGTAGCAACAAACTGCCACTAGTTCCTTTTACAACTTGCTAAGGCATCACAGACCAGCAGCCCTGCAGTGTCTGGCTGGTGACAGCTGTGGCTGCGTAATGACCTTCCAGGGCATGAATGAGAGGCTGCATTATGCTCCTCGCCACCTCAGTTTTGGAAGAAGGAAGGGTGTTAAATCCAAGGATCTCTCCCATCTCTGCCCTTTAATTGTGGCAGCACCCCCAGAGGAAAAAAAAGTCCTACATAGCAAAGGTGGGAACCTGCCTCAAAATGCTGCCTGAGCTGAAATATGTGGATTTGCTGTGGGTGTTCACTAATTTTCACAAAATTGCAGAATGTCAGAAAAAGACAATATCTTATTCTTCCACATACCCTCACTCAGATTGAGTAATTTTCCTGTAACAGCCAGAAAGCTTGTTTCTGTGCTGTTCTGCATTGAGTCTGCCTTTCAAAATCAACTCTTGTGTCAGAGTAGTGCTGGGCTCTTTACTTGCCTAAGGCACTGAGCATCTTTCACCTCTGCACACAGTTGTCATGACAAATCATTCCCATTACAAGCTTCTCATCTCCTAATTTGCATTCTTCTCCACCTTCTTTTATTAAGTGTTCAGACTACTCCTGCACATGGGAGTGGTTTCAAGTGGTGGTGCCGGAGGGATCCATCTGAACGGGGCCTGTCGCTGAACAGTGGCCCCAGCCAGAAAGGCTCCTTGCACTGTGACCCTGGCATATTCCAGAAGTGACATGTATTCCAAGTGTGACACGTGGTGCTGTGACGGACCCAGCCTGGGCTCCTTGTCCCTGCCGGTTCCCCTTTCAGTGGAGCGTCCCTGGCAGGGCAGTGCTAGCCTGTCACTTGGGACTGCCCTGGGGATGGGAAACATCTCCCATTTGGAACCAGGCAATGCCATCAAACGTGTACATGGACACCATGGCCTAAACCAATCTCCAGGGACCAAATTCAGGGACTAAGTGGAGAAAGGCAGAAGTTGCATGATGAAAAATGTCCCTCAATGTGACCTTCCCTAAGAAGGGACCAGGAACTGGTGTTGATTTCCCCAGCTCTGAGTTCCTAGAACTCTGACTCCAGGTTTCGGGGAGAGATAAAACTCAAGTGCACCTGTGCTGGGCATTGATGCCTCACACCACCTCCCCACATCCTCTCTGAATGTCAGGTAGCTCAGCGTGCTTGGCGCTTTCTACGGCTGAGAATCTGTCTTCATCTGCTATTTATAGGACAAACCCTTGTTCAGCATTCTTATCACTTTTCTGTCCCTGATTTGATTTTCTCTTTGCCCCCAAATTCAATTTTCCAGCAAATTATCCCAGCTGCTCGCAAGCCTCCCCCGAGCGCTGGCAGCGGGGTGCGTTCCTTTGTGGCACACGCCGCTCATCGCGACCACCGCCGCCCAGCGAACACCGACGGACACACAGCGGCCGCGCCGCCCTCTCTGCGAGGGAGCTGCCACGCCGGGCCTGGCAGCGACAGAGCAGGGGCTGCCCGAGGGCGGCAGCGCCGGGGCCTCTCCGGCCCGGAGGGGGCGAGCTCCGTTCGGCAGGGCCGCGCCCGAAGGAGCCGCGGCGCCGGGCGGGGCCGCGCAAGATGGCGGCGGCCGCCCCTCACCGCCCCGGCTTTGTACCGGCGCTGCGGCCCCGCGCGCGGCCGCCCGCCAACAGCGACACCCAGCGGCGCCTCGGCTCCGCCGCCGCCTGCTGCCGCTGCGTCACGGCGCGCTCGCCCTTCCGCGCGTGACGTCACAACGCGCTGCCCGTTGTGCGCGTGACGTCACGGCGCGGGCCGCACCACGGAGGCCCGGCCCAGCGCTGCGGTCTGGCGCGGCCCGGCCCTGGAGAGGTTTGGTCGCAGCCATCATCCGTGAGAGCCACCGGGGAGCAGCGAATCCATCACGGGGCACGGGAGAACGGCTCGTCCCCTGCGAGGGCCTGTAATCACCGAGTGGTTTGGCTTGGAAGGGAACTTTAAAGCCCCTCTAGTCCAATCCCCGTGCACCTTCCACTAGACCATTGTGACCACCCTGAATGTTTCTGGGATGGGATATTCACCACCTCTCTGGCCAACCTGCTCCAGTGTTTTATCACCATCATCACTGAAATTTCCTTGTATCTAATCTAAATCGACTCTCCTTTAGTTTAAAACCATTATCCTTTGTTCTGTTACAACAGGCCCTGCTAAAAAGTTTGGCCCCATCACAATCAGCTGTTCTGAAGTGTAGTAGGTGGTGAGCCATGACAATGTGACAAGCAAGTGATTCTTTTCTGCACTTTTTACAATTCTCTACCTTCAGCTGACAATTTCAGTATTCTCTGGTACAGGTTGTGAAAGTCTGGCCTTTGATAGGAAGACCATTTTCCTTTATCCTTTCTTTATCTGCTTAGGTATTTGTATATTTTGCCCAACAAAAATATGTTTACAATTGCATATTTCTAACAATGAAAACATGACTAGACAAAACCACAGTATTTGCTGAACCACCTGATTGGTTGTTTATTCATACAACAATTAAAAACTCTGAAATTGTACTTGAAAAAATAAGAGCTGCTGTATTTAAATTGAACACTGAGTACATACCAAGTTTCATATTCCAAATAGATGGTTTTGCATAAATGCAATACCTGAAAGGGCCCTGAAGCACTGCACATTTCAAGTTGTCATTAAATGTGTGCCCGACCCTATTTGTGTAAGATACAATAAAGACCAGTGCTGTAATACAAGTCAACCTAATGGATCAGGTCAGGGATAAAAACCACGTGGCCTGATGAGTCTGCAGAGGGTATGAAAAGGATGTATGGAAGAAAATTAAAGGATCACTTATATAGCGATTACTGTAAAAAATACACATCTGCAATTTCCAGGAAGCTCAAAATCCCCATGAAGTTCAGTACCAGCTCTCACTCTTATTCCAGGATGAGATGGATTTGACAACACTGAGTTTGACTGAGGAGTTTCCTTTGCTGTCTCAGACTCCCTTTTTTACAAGTCACCAGTGTCTAATAAGCAGCTAGTCTTGGTTTCTGTTTTCTGTTGGAAAAAGTGACAGGTGACAGCTCCATGCGTACTCTGAAACTCAGCTGTTCTGAACACAGATCAAGCTCTGATTCTGTGTGCTTTTCAATAAGTTCTTTATTTGCACCTTTTCCTACTGAAGTATGAGTGTGGAAACTTTATTGTCACCAGCTGCAATACTACCTGCTGATATGCTAGAGAGTTCACTTGGATTTTTAGTTTTTGTCTTCCCAGGCGTGGCCTGCCAATGGCTCCATACACATTTTCCTGGGCTGGCACCTCCCTTACTGCCCGCTGCTTGTGTCAGAGCAATTATTCCTGTAAAATTGCCTTTGGATGAAGTGTTCTCTTCTTCTTCATGATGAATTATAATTAAAAAATTTAAATAATTCTTGTACTGTTCCACTGAGGTTTTTGTTCCAACTCACAATCTTGAAGTCTTACCAATGACTCACCCCAAATTGTTCTCTGAACCAAATCGTCACAAACTTTTGCAACAAACTTTTGTCATTCCCCTCAGAGGTATGCACAGTCCAAAGGGAACAAGCTTGCCCTCCCAGCCTGTGCTAGGTTCAGTGTTACACAGGCAGGTCTCCAGTGTATGTTTGCTTTCCATAGCACCCAGCTCCCTCCAACCAGCCCCCTGAGTTGAGGAACTAAAGAGGACCCACAGCATGGCAGTAATGAATGAGGTTCCACAACTACAGCACAGGGATGCAGGATAGGGATTAATAGAGGGAGTGATGGAGGCCATGACTTCACATGGTGAATCCATGACTGATTTTTATAACACTTTCTTCTTATAATGTCATTGTGAAAAACTGTAGCCTGTATCTTGGTCACTCGGTGGGGTGTGCAGTCTTCACTGTCTGTCTGTGTGGTTCATAATTAGCCGTCTTCACCTAGAGTTAAAGGAAAGCTCTTTAGAGTATAGGAAACCAGACCCAGAAATAAAGCCAGCTTTATTTATTATTATTACTTGCAAGGATAATTCACTCTATTTCAGTCAATTTGCATGTGTGGGGAGATGCTCATTGCTCCAATGCTTCAGGCTGAATACTTTTCTTAATTCCCTTTTACTCATGTAACCATAGCTATTTAAGCCCAATTAACAATGGTCTTTACAGCCCTTGGTTTCACGGGGGATAAGGTCCCCACCTCTGTTGGAAGATCTGAGGTGTGACCCTGCAGGTGGTTTGCTGCATTACCAGGATCACAGGCTCAGGGGAGCTCACCCTGCTCAGGGGTCCTCACTGTACCCCTCGGTGCCCATCACCCCTCTGCACACCTCCTGCAGCTCCTCCTCAGCCCAGAGCCTGCTCCAGCCTTGCTGCCAACGCTGAGAGTGAGGGATAACAATGTCTAGTTCTGGTGACTGATTCTAGCCTTCTAAAAACTATTTTAGTACTATGGGACTTGAGCATCTAGATGCTACTGCAGCTGGATAATAATAGAAACCAATGATATATGCGAGTGCTTAAATTATAGGAATTATTTCAGAACAGTAGGACAGAAATGGCCCTTTTCTCAGCCCCTCCAGCTTATTGAAACTGGTTGTCTTTTCTGGCTTTTCTTAGTACACCATAACCGCTATTTACATCTAATTTATTATAAGCACATGTTGAGTAATAGACCATCAGGCTTTTGGAGCTTCTATTTTCAGTCACATTGTACCGCTGCTGAATAAGAAATGCAACTGCTGAAATTTGTTTTCAATGGTATGTTGATTAAAAGCTGCTTGAGTTTAAAATTTCCAACCATCTAAAATGAAAACCCTTCACATGCTTCATGTCCCTGGCCAGCCAGAGAGTTTATTTCCTACAGTGTATAAATAATGGATTTTGCTGTTTATATGTATCCATCATCAAACTACGTTAAATTCTCAATTGGCAGGGAGAATTGTCTTGCAGTGAAGCTAACTAGCTGGAACTAATTTTGAAATGGGTATAGTGCATAATTATGGTAACCTAGTGTACAGGGACTGATCTACCTGAATCAGTCATATCTGATGAAGAAAAACATGAATAAAAATTACATTGAAAACATAGCTGCCTGCTTATAAACTAAATCAATTTTTTTTTTAGGGATTTAAATTCCTTAGCAGAAAACAAGTGTCAAAGTCGAATATATTTCACACTAGATTCTTCTGCCAACACTTTAACCATAACCATTGGTAACAGTTTATGAATAATTTTGCCTCTGGAGAGGGGAAAACGATGTCCATGGAAAAAGTTAAAACATTCAAACAAACTTCATGGTTTTAAAATTGACTTTGCCTTTAAATATTTTAGGTTTGTAGTACCCGGGAAATATGTAGTAGGAAAAAAAAGAAAGTACCAATCTTGATTTCCATAATGGGGAAGTTCTTGGTAGAAAGGAGGTTGCCAACAGAAGGATTCAGCAAGGATGAACTTAGCAGTGAAGCACTGGAAGGAAATTGGTGAAAAGACATGGAAGGAGGTATGAAGGGGAAGATAATTTAAGGGGATTAAATTCAGAGAGATTTGCCAGTCGTGTTGGAGTTTGAGGATATCTGAACTAGAGAGGGACTGGGGGAAGGGATGAAGCCTTTGAACACAGAGAAATTTATGGGCCTCTGAAAGCAGAGATAAAGATAAGTCCTTTCAGAGATAGCTGAAGATGAAAGATACACAATTAATCTAACTTTGGGAGATATATCTAGCTAAGAGAGCTGCAAGATTTAAAACTTCTGTTCTGCATGACATGTCTTATGGCGTTGTATCTCCCTGGGTAACACCCTGTGGCTGGATGAAGAAGGATTCACATTACCTTCCAGCTCCATGCCTTGCCAGGTTCATATTGTTTTTCCAGTGTTATTGGCCAGCCATGAGCTTTCTGACAAACCAGAGTAGTAAGGCTTTGCTATACCATTATTTTTTCACCTTAAAAAAAGGAAGAAGCACTTGCATCTAATGTTTACCTTGAATGTAGCTCATCAAGAACCCAGTCACTGAAAGACTCTGTAGGTGACTGACTGGTGGTTTGTTATTTGCATGCAGTGGTAAGACAGGTGCTGAGACTTTTGCCGGCACTCAAGTAACAAAAGTACTTCTCTAACAGCAGCTATGGTTTATTTTAGTTTGATTAATGCCAGGGTAGCAAACAGCATGGGAAGAAACACAAATAAGAATGTAATATCTTTGCAAATATGCCCAAATCATCTTGGGGAAGGGGGAATTGTAGACTGCACACAGCTTGGCTAAACTGGAATGGGTCAGAGGTCAGAGTTCAAACTTTTGCAGTTGTGGGTACATAGGTTTCTTAAGGAATTTTTCAAGTCTGTGTTTAAAAGCCACAAGTAAAAGCTCCATTCCTCTCCTACTGAGGAAATTATTCCTCAGATTATCATAATTCATGATCAGTAAGTATTTCTTGATACTCAGTATATGTTTTTGCTTCTCAGTTGCTCTCTGGATTCTGATGTTCCTTGAGAATCCTGCTGAAAAATGCCTTTCCTTCACCGGTGGTCTTCTTCAAATATAAGTAGGCTGTTATCATGTCCCCCATTAATCATTTCTTAGCCAAGCAATTTATATTTTTAACTCTTCTAATGTCTCCTCATAAATCAATCCTCTTAGTCTTTGGATCATGTTTGGTGCTCTACTCTGAACTCTCAAATTTGTCAATATCCAGAAACGTGTATAATATTCCAGATGGAGCTGTACCAGCAGCATGCAGGAAGTGGTATTTGTTCCTTTCTCAGTGATGTGAAGCTATTTACCCTGTCCAATATAGTATTGGCCTTTTCACGCCATATCCCATTACCAATTCACGTCATTTAGCATGAGCTGTCTCCCTACAGCTCTTTCATCATTATTGCATCTGAGATTTCTCCTTCCTGTTTTTCCTTCTCAGATGCTCTCCCAGGATCCATTATTTTCCAACTTGAATCTCCTTTAGTTATTTTGTTTCCATGGTTCTAGCTTTTGTAGGAAATTCTCTATTATTTTCTTTGTACACTATCTTGCTGTCTTTCATACTCGTATCTGTGAGTTTCATCCAAGTGCTGTGTACTCTCTTTTCCAGATCATTAATAAAGAAGTCCAACAGACTGCTCCTAGCAGTCATCCACATGGCAGCCAGGAGACAGTTCCCACCACCTTGCTACATTGCAGCTTATTTCCTGTAATCTCATTACCTCAGCAATTTAAAACCCACATGGAAATGGCTGAGCCAATGTGAATTACTTTTTCAGCTAAGGTCCTGTGAGATACATCGGGCCCCTATTAAAGCTCATCTGCACTTGGATAGTCCCCTGCCCTTGCTCGAGGCCCTGCACCCAAGGCTCACTGAAGACGAGTGACCATTAGGAAGAGAAACTGGATTTACAGGAGAGTCTGTCTGCAGTACCCTTGCTGTTGTTTGAGGTGGTAATGTTAATATTTCTCTCTGCTCTATTTTTTCAGTCATTTGGCTCGTGCACAGTGAACATAAAGGAGTTTAACCAATTCTTTTAAGTCCTGTAGAATGCATTTTGTCTAGGTTTTTTTATTTGTTCACATTTCCCTTATGTGTTTCCGTATATGTCCTTTATCAGTTGTTGCAGTTTCTTTCGCAGGATCCTCATGCCACTCTCTCTCAGTGCTCCCAGCATTTCTTCCTTTTTTTTTCCCGCTGAGAAAATACTTGAAAAGGAACTTAATGTCAGACCCATTTCTGAATCTTTCATTTACTCTTCTCATGTGTGAAAGGATCTGTTCTTACTAGCATTTTTCTTCAAAGAATACTTATTAAAGCCTTTGAAAGAACCAAGGTCAATCTCCTTGAACTCTTTGCTTTACATGAAATTTTGCAATATGTCTTTTTCAACTGATTTGGAAGGGCTGAAGGTTTTGGGGAGGGGTGTCTTTTGGGTTTGGGATCGGGCTTAAGGTGTGTTTATATTTTACTTGCAATTCTTGATTGACCAAATAGTCAGAAGAGAATAATTTGTCTTTTTATTTAGCTCCACTGTTTCTGTGAGGAAAATGAAATCTTTGTTGTGAACAAACTTTTGCTCCATAACTTGATACCAGTCTTATTTTTTCTGTAGCTCTGGTGAATTGACACTGTTTGAAATTAGCATAACTGACCTGGATTTCTTATGCTAGACCCTGAAAGTGGATCAGAGTATATCTAGTTTTTCTTCATTTCATCATTTCCATGTATAATTACATTTAGTGATCTCCAGAATAAGATGAAATTGAATGATTTTGCACTCTTTAAATTACACAACTAAAAAAATCATTAGAAACATAGCCTTGGATGACAGTAACTTCTTCAAATAATTGATGAGAGAAGAAGTGGAACATGATAGCTATCAGAAACGAGTCTTAGCTCTCAACACAAAAAGGAAGTAAGAAACACAGTGAAAGACAAATTTATGTCTCATATTGCCTCTGTGACACTTCTTTCAGTTTGAAAGATTTTGGTAAGTGATAAGTAATCAGCATAAATGTCTTAAGGAACAGACAGGTATTACTTTCTCTCCTATTAAAGGTGGGAAAGCAAAGGGATGGCAGGCAAATTGACCATGTGGCATGAACAAGACCTATAGTGAGGTAAAAAAATCTCTTTCTTATTTCATTTACCAGCATTCTTTGCCACTTGGTGTGGTATGCTTAAAATAACAATAAGCACACAAAAGTACTAGGAAATAATGTTGCAGGAGATTTCTCCTGTTGTTAGGAGAAAGGCATGAGGCCGGTCTAATAATTCACATTTCTAATACTTAACATTCTGAGTTATATTCCTGGATAGAGAAATTTTTTTGAGATGCTGTCTGGTTCTATCAACATCTAAGTTTAAGTTATTAGGGGTATTCTTACAGTGACTAATTTGACTACAGGTAGGGCTCACTCTTTCAGAAGTTCCTTGGAATGTGCTGCAATGACTGCCTGTAGTCCTCTTGGATATGGTAGCAGTGCACTGTAGCCGGGTTAATTGACAGAACCATTGTTTCCCCCACTGCATATTGTCCTTTTTCCATACTGCTGGATGCAGCTAAAGTTCAATACTGTCTATGCAAAGTCTGCTATTGATTTCCATGTGCTATGAATCCATTGTACTTAGGCAGAATGGACTCAGAGCAGCATGTTTTTTCTGCATGTGTCATCTGATGTTCTGCTACAGCCTGGTGCCTTAAATGTGAATCTTATCAAAGAAATTGATAAAAATCGTGAAAAGTGCCACCCTTAGCAGGTCAGGTCTCTGGCTTTAATTTGATTCCTTTTAAACAGAGGAATGTCTAATTTTATATGGAATGCAGTAAATATCAATGTTGAGTTAGAATAGAATTTAACAAAGTATTCTTGGCTTACTCAGAGAGGAGAAGGAAAGAGATATCAATTAATAGTAGTTAAGAGCCTACATGTAATGAATGGCTAATTTCAGTCATGTTGTTAGAAAATAGGTGACTTCCTTATAAAACTGTATCATAGTTAGCACTCTTTCTGTTATTGAAAAGAAACAAAAGAATGGTCTGTAGCATGGCATGAAGCCTATGCTACATTTTACCTTTAATGGCGATCTCTTCAGATCCAAGTTTTAGGCAGACTCATGAGTTATATTGCAGCAAACTTCCATTTTTATTGCTTGTTATGAATGTGAGTTTTATGGAAAACAGGACTCTCAAGCCAACAGCTTTGTGCTCTTATAAAAATTTAAAGTTGTTTTTTTTTTAACCTAGGACTAGCAGAGTATTGTTTCCTCACTGTGTGCAAGCTTGAGAAATGAAAGCACCTGAAGAACAGCCTGCAGTTAGGTGACTAACTGCAAATGTGTGTGGTCTGAAGATGGAACAGGCAACATTTAGGCATTGGCTGTTTTTCTGGCTGCCTTCACTCAGAATAGGTGTTGTGGGGGGCTCCTCCACCTTTCCTCTGCACAGCTGCTCAGGAGATGCCATTGGTGTGTACACAGCCGGAAATGTTTAATGCCTCCCAGTTGTGGACTGCTTGAACCTCATGGCTGGTAGGTGCCAGCAGCAATATTTCAGCCTCCTTCTCTGCTGGGTCAGGGTTGGTGGTGGCTGTGGGCACTGGGAGCAGCTGGGAGCAGAGCGAGGGGGTCCTGCCTGGCCCCAGCCCAGCAGCACAGCTCTCATGGAGGTGTGCCAAGCTGATTTTGTAGGTCTGCAGTGGCAGTCTTCATACAGTTGCATATGAGTTATCTGAATTTATTGTTAGAAAAACCCCTCTGTTACTTGAAACATGTTCTTCATGCTTTCTGATGTTTTTTCATCATACTGGAAAGGAATGTGGTTATATTAACATTTGATTATCTCTGGTGGTTTGCCTCTGCTGTTGCATTTCTGTAGCCGATGTTTTCCTTTTTTGGGCTGAAACGCTTTTCCCCTCGTTGTGCAGCCCCTGTCCTTTGCTGTGTGCACAGTAACCCCTGGCAACACCCGGGACCTTGGCACAAACACGATGGATGGGACTCCCCGTGCTCGAGCACACGTCTCCGGCGCCCACCAGGCTGGGGACACCACGCTGGGGGCTGTGTGGCCTGACACGCTCCCTCGTGAGCTGCCAGAAGCCCTTGTCCCTGGCTGGGCTTTGTTCCTTAGCAGCAATGCAGCGAATGAAGGTGCTGTGAACCTCTTTGTGGTTTACAGCATGTGAGGTTTGCAGACTCGTCCATCACTGGGCTTATTTTGTTTCAGCAGGTTTCGCTGACATCAGTAATGACACAATGAGGTCAGCACTGAATTCTTCTGCAAATCTGTCCTCTAAGGAATTTGTTTTTCCCCAGTAAACCTGTAAATAAATAAATCTGGAACTCTATAGTGATTTAGCTTCTTGAGACACTTCAGCTCAGCAGTGGTGTGTGAGTTTCAGAGAAGACCTGGTTTTGCCTGGTTGGGTGGCTGGGTTGGCAGAGGTCAGGTCATCTGTCCAAGGGCTTCACCAGGAGAAGGATGGATTTGGGTTGGACCCAGGCATGTCCTGGATCTGCCATTCCAATTCAGTGAGTAGCGTTATTTTGCTTTTCCCCTTACGCTTATGCATCCAGAATGCACTAAACAGCAACGCTGGTTTCAAATAATGCTTCTGATAGTGAAACAAGGAAAAATGTGGTGATCTTAAGACAACTTGAATTAACGGAAACCCCTGGGAGCGTCTGAACACAAAAGTTGACCCACTGAGTATTTTGCCATCTGCTTTCTTTTGGAAGAAATATTCCAGAGAAAGTTGGGAAAAAGTCATGAGTGCTTTTGAGCTAGAATTGTGATATTATTTCCTGAAGATTTATTGCCTTTTGATGGCAGTCTTTCAGCATAAACTCATGAGTAGTTATGTTGTGAAGGAATTAGGAACTTTTGTGGCTTGTCTTTAATTTACAAATCAGCAAGAGTATATCTCTCTGAGGTGACGTGATCTTGAGTAATTTACATTATATGACATGGCAACTTTCTCCTATGTGCAAATTGCCCTCCAGGAACGTGACAAAGTGGCAGTCACTCACATTTAGCTGCTGGCTTATAACACAAAATTTAGAGCCATCTCAAAAGTTTTTTGGATCCGGGAGTGGTCCATTACAAAAGAAGAGATCCAAAAACTGAATTTGAATCAAACTGGAGTGTCGTCTGTAATTTCAATTTGTTTGTTCATCTTGTCTTTCAGTACAACTTATATTTTGAAAGGCCTTTTTGTGTTCGGTATTTCTTTGTTTAGAAACACCCTTTTGCGTATTTAAGTCCTTCCATATGTCTGTGCACATTTAATTTTTGTTACATTTTTTGTCTTATTTTATTTTCCTTCAGGATCTGAACAATATGTTAAATATGCATGTCTGTGCTGTTTCTCTGTACCCTTATTGCCTAATTAGGAGAATATTTTCCCATTTGTGCCCGCTAATAGAAGATTTCTAAAAAAATTCCACAGATCTAGACTTATTGTTAGGTTCTTTTTTGGAAGGAGTTATTCTCCTGATGAAAATACAACCATTGTATCAATTTAATATTCAGTCTAACTCCCTGAATCCTATGTTTATGGCAAAGGATCAAGTCAATAAGGCTTTATGACTTTGTCACAGTAGAGTCCTTTCCTCATTCAAGGAATAAATCCCAGGCCACACAGAAACCCATTATATATTCTTGATATGTAAACCATACCAGAATAAAATTTAATAACAGTAATGAAACTAAATCAACGTGACAAATTTCAAATAATGCAGTGGAACATTTTTTTTATCATCCAGCTGTTAAGACTGAAATGGCAGAATCATGATGTGCAGAGCCCTGCAGAAAAACGCTATGGATTTTTGCTGCTGCTTCTGCAACAAGAAACAACCTTTATCAAGAAAACATCTGCTGAGTTCCTGTTGCAATCACTGGCAGCTGAAACCAGTGCACAGTAAATTACTTTCCCCATTCCATCAGCTCTGTTCTTTATTCCTCTGATACAGTGTGCAGTGCACCACCAGTAGTTGTTAGAATATCTGTGCTGCATATATGCTTGCTCCTATAAGTAAAGAGGTAAACTACAACAGGCAAGAGTCCGCATACATAAGGTTTCTGTTTCCTACTCCTTGCACATGTTTAAAAGGGGATAAAAACTAGATTTAAGGGACATCAGTCTCATTTTAATTGCAAAGATAACCTGCCTCAGATTCTATGGCAAGGAAGATCGTCTGGATAGTAAAGAAATAAATATTTTCTGCCACATTTTTGATTGATTAAAATCAGCGCATAG
Organism: Corvus moneduloides; assembly: GCF_009650955.1. Lineage (NCBI taxonomy): Eukaryota > Metazoa > Chordata > Aves > Passeriformes > Corvidae > Corvus > Corvus moneduloides. Next base: position 17,021,741 of record NC_045482.1, on the reverse strand, counting down.
TTTGGACCTGGCCTAGTTTTTGTTAAGTCCCTTGTCTACTGTTGGCAGATTTTTGAAAGCTGTAGATCTCCATTGGTGTATGCTACTGGAGAGTGAGCTAACAAAGGCTGTGTTAACTAACAAATCATGCTCCCAGAGCTGTGGAGGTTGCTGACATGATGGATGGTGCTGCAATGACAGGTAGGGCCCTGCTTAGCCCCCCTTCAGTGGCTCATGAGACTTTGGAAGGCCTTGTACATTGGTTGCATGTCAGGACTTCCTATAAAGTCAAGTCAATCCCAGTATGAAAGGCCCAAGGAGAAGAGCCAGTTAAACCACAGCTTTCCCTGTGCGGTCAGTTAGCTGCTTCACATCAGAGCTGGCTGCTGGTGCAGAGGGGTACTACACATGGCTGGGTTTGCTCCACCTATGGAAACCATGGGAGTGTGGAGAAACCAGATCCTCTGAAAATAAAGCAGTCATGGTGTACGTAGTGGTCTAATAAGTAAATAAATAAATATATAAGGGGGCTGTGGTGGGGACTCCATCCACATGTCCACCCTATGCTCACCACTCTGGCAGCTCTTGGTCCTCTGGAGAGGGCCTGGAGGTGGCAAGACCCTCCTGGGACTGGATGGCTTAGGCACATGGTGCTGGTGGATCTGCAGCTGTAGGAAGAGAACACATGGCTTACATGCTCTTAGAAGGGTGACAAAAGTCTGTTCCTTCCTTGAGGGGAAGTGAAGAAGGTGGACCTGCCTCAGGGAGAGTTCTGCATGTGGACCAGACTGTTCCCCTTGTGCATTGACCCTTCCTGTTTATGCATTACTTCCATTGGCATGACAGTTAAAAACAACTCAGATCCTGGTAGTGTTTTTAATATATATGTCCTGCAACTGTAAAGGGATATTCCCTACTTAAATGATTCAGTATTTTTTAATTACTGAATGTGCTTTCGCCTCTGTGGAGCCTTCATCTTGTTGTGCTTGCAGAGCTATTTATACTCTGTCTTGCCTTGGGACTCCTTTCAGAACAGTTGTTATTCAACCTTTCTGAAGAAAAGTCTTTAAGCTCTGGAAGCAGGCAATAAAAAACTAGAAGGCACACAACACAACAAATAATACTAGTTGCACCAAATCCTATTAATTATTTTTAAACGTCCTTCAGCTCAATTACAGAGGAAACTATTGGCCTCTTGGTTTAGAATAAAAGCAGGGAAGCTGCATGATGGGCTGTTGTAACCCTTCCCCTGCACTCTGATGGGAATGGAGAACAGGCTTGTGTTCACTGCCCTCACTGTGTACATAAGGTCAATGTGTCAGAAAATAGTCTGTCGAGCTGCTACTTTCAAGAGCTTTCATGCCCTGATTATGAATTTTATTTTATTGTTAATTTTACTTTTAAGATTGACATTAATCTCATTGCATTATGCACACAACACTTTTTTTTTTTTAATATATATAAAGGAAGAATTAAAATACTCCTGAACTGTCTACCCACTTCACAGAAATGTTAGGCAGTGGACCCAAATGTGACCCAAATGACAGGATGGGAATTGCTCTCTCTGGGATTTCACAAGGGGATAGGGAGTCACGTGTAGTCACAATGGTATGTTTTCTCATAAAACTACTGAGTCATTGCAACCAAAATAATTTCAAGGAAGGGTCATAGTTTCAAAATCTTTGGTTTAGAAAGTAGTGGGAAATTTTTTTAATTTTTGAAGGACTTGTGTCAACATTTTCTTAATAGAAAACAAAAATTGTTTGAAGTTACATTTTCCTTTGAAACTCAGGCTAACTCAATACAAGCTTAAGTGTTCAAAAAGGAAATACTAGTATCTTGAAATAAGGATATGTTTGATTCCCTGTCACATTTTATTTTCAATTTTGTGAATTTTGATATCTCGTATTTTTTTAACATAAGGAAGCCTTTCTTGACTTGTTCATAATTATACAGAATCTGAAACAAATTAATTTGGAATAAACATTCAAACTGTTATTAACCTGACTGAACTTTGAGTGAGGTCTCCTATGACTGACCACAAAGTAAGAGACATTTGTTATTCACGTTGTCTGCCTCTTTCCTGGGTTGGCTCTGAGATAGTCCATGTGTTATGCATGCATGTTACCCATCCCTGAATGACATTTTGGAAAAAATGAATTCTCAATGTATCCTTTTGGAGAGTTCTGAAGATCCTGGACTTGTTACATCATCTCTTGGTTAGCAGAGGCTGAGAAGATGCTTTCCAGCTCACTTGCTTTCACTAGATAAGCATCTATTTTGGGAGATGAAACAGGCAGTAGCTGGTGCAATGTACATCAGGTAGTAGGTTGTCTAAGAAAAGCAGTCATTGGGTTTAAGTGTTTTGAAACACATACAAGTCTTTAAAAATATGTTTAAAATGAGAAAAAAATTGTACCTGTTGTGTGTCAGTGTTCTCACAGTCTAACCTAGCAATTTTTAAAATTCTACCTTCCTGCTTGCTGGTAACTGGTATTCACTCAAACGTGTATTGCAGTGCCAGTATAAAGCAAAATAAGCTGTGTGCAGGTACAGTGACCTCGCTGGTAACTGGTGTTCTGGCTGAAGTGTAACATGCTCTCGTGAGCTGGGCAGTATCAAATTTCACTGTATATTTCACAATCCTTTTTATAGCCCATCACTTTGCTTTTACTAATCTTATTTCAATTTCCATGCCATAAATCCACAGGAAGGTGGGGCTGTGTTTTCAGGAGGTACTCCGGGAGCTTTCCCATGCAACAGGAACCACCAAACCTCTGACCCAGTCACAGCATACTTGTGGTGGGGGCTGTCTGTGACTGTGGTTTGTGACCAGGACAACACTCGCCCGAAGTCCCACGGACAGCTTAAACTGTAGGGTATTAAATTCCATTTTGGACAAGCCTCATTTAAATTTTGGTTTCCAAAGATGTAGGATGACAAAAGTGTGTCAGGCGCAAGAGGGCATGACATCCCTGCCTGACAGTCCATCACAAGAAGGACCATGCCCAGAAGTAAATGTACTCAAGCATTCCTCTAGCTATGAACTATGAGGCCAGAAAAGCCAGGCATTGATTCCTGGACTCATCTATCCCTGTTCTATAGAATGCCTAGGTTTGACTTTAAAATTAACTCATTGAATAACAAGAGGTGTTTTATAATTTGCAGTTCAAGTTGTGACAGCTAGAACTTTCATTTATTTACCTTTTACCTTACACTGAGGCCATGTGAATAATAAAGGTTAAGAAAATCCTCAGTATAGGAATTATTTGTATAGCTCATTCTATCAATTTCCCCACAAGTATAAGGTAAAAATCAGCCTCTTGTGACAGCTATGACTAAGAGGACTGATCTGTTGCAACATCTGCGGTGCTTTGCAGGTATCATAGCAAACCAGAATAATTTAGCAGGCTCTAGTAATATTCAGCCTTTTCTTCAAAGACCTTCTCTAGAGAAAATCAGGATTTCTGACTACATGTTCTCATGTTTGAAAAATCCAGACTAATAGTTTTAAAATCCCCAAATGTTGTTATTTTTATAATATTCATTAAAGAATGGCTTAAGGTTTTTTGATAATTATACTGTTATTAATCTTTGAACTTTTATGTGGCTTTATTGTTCCCTAACCAACTGAGCTTATAATTCTATTGCTATATTTGTGGTTGGCCAGGCATGACACATTGTACCAGACTAACTTAATTTTTTTTTTCCATTCTGTTATTAACAGTCTAGTGGTTTTTTTTTGGTTTTTTTTTTAATAGCAGGAATCTATAAAATCTTGTAGTTGACTCTTAAAGTACAGAGGAGAATTGGTACATGGTGGTAAAGTTCCAGCCTCGTGCAAAAACAGGAATATGAAATAATGAAGGAAAACTAGTGTTCCTTACTGACAGCCTTCTAAAACAAGAAGTTAAGTAATTGTTAACATAAAGGAAAGTGAATAAATTTGTGGTTGGCATTTAAATACACTTGCCTAAGGAATGAATATATGGATTTAATGTAATTATATTAATTATAATGAATGATTTTATTACTGCCATGATGACAGTACACATTGTGAAGTGGGCTGAAGTTCTCAAGAACTTTCTTTTGTGATTTTCACTTTAGAGAACACTGTAGCTAGTGTAGCAGTCAAATTTGCAGCAGTGACAATGCAGCAGGAAATTTTCAATTTCAGTGTAAATGCCTGTATCTCTGATAACCTGTTTTCAGGTGCTCATAAAATTGCAGGGTTCTGCAGTCACTCGGAACCCCCTAGAGGCTGCTGAACAAATTATCACGGGTGGTCGTGGGTGCTTAAAAAATCAGTTGCTTCCAATTGTCGTAAGAATTTAACATCCTGTTTTTGTCATTCTACAGCCGCGGTTCTCTCAGTAGTTCCAAAGCTGCATTCCTGCATGTTTTTAACAGGATGCAACTGCCATTTCCTTATTTTGTATGGCTATTTTTATTAGATTACAATTACTTTACATTATGATTGATTGAAGGCTAAAACTCAGCTATTCATTTGATGTTCATATCATAAAAAATATTTCTTTGAAGTTAGAATTCTTCTAAAAAAAATATTTCCCCTCAATTTTGAACAGTTTGCTAAATTAATGAACAGCCATTGTAGTAGAGAAGAGTGCTGTGTTCTATTTATGCACAATCTGTATTGCTTTGCATGAATTGAGCTCATGTTAGAAAGGGATGAAATCACTTGAAATTGTGTAAAAAAATTTTGCTTTGTTAAAAAGACATGCTTGCTTTAAAGACTACATAATGCATTGTATGCACACCTCATTTATTACTCCATGCTTTTCTGCTGCTGTAAAACTGCTGTCAGAACAGACCATGCTAGCAAAAAAATTCTCAGTTTCTTGGTAAAGCTAAATAAAATCAAATATAAAGTTTGTGATACATTAAATCACAAATATAAATATATTCTTTACAGCTGGCTGTTATGTCTAAATGTGCACATTTTAAAATGGAAACATTTATCCAACATGCTGATTAGCAATTTCAGTTCTGAAAAGCCTGATTACATTTAAGATGCAAAAGATTAAAATGACTAAACAGATAATGTTAATAGTTCATCTTCCTTGATGGGTTTATATGTTTAAAGTCACAAAAGTTACACCAGAACTTCTTGTGTAGTAAACTCACCAGAAATAGTGTGGTTGTAATGTCTCTCACTGCAGGTTGTAATCTCTTATGGCCACTGTTTGAAGGAAAGCTTCTGGCTGGGAATGCCTGTCTGTGTTTCTTTTATGATATTTACACCCTACACACCCCCCCCCCCATCTAATTTAAACTACAAAACTATATAATAGATGGTTGTACTAAAACTGCCTGAAAAGAAGAACAAACAGTTATCTTAATTACTAGTAGAACTCTAACTCCTGTAGAAGTTCATATTTGCTCTTAGTAATTAATTTTTCAACTATTCTTCTGCTCTGTGAATATAATTAATTAAAAGAAAAAAAAAAGTCTGGGTTTACATTTTGTCTAATCCAATCCTGGTTACAGCTTAATTCTCCCATTTTGTTATCTATTTCTTATAGATTTGAACATGCAAATGCAGAGGTAAAAATATTGTTAGCCTTTTTTTATACATTGGCAATCAGTGGTTCAAAAGTTCATGCAATACCATATGTCCTAAGAATATTTATCTAAATCTAAAGTAATATGGAACTGTCAAATAGGATCCTACATGGTAACAAATGATGGAATGCAGGGGAACTCTTAGATTTAGCCTTTTTGTTTTTTTGTCCAACAAGCTAATGCAATAAGACCAATAATAAAAGGTTGTGTAGTAGGCCAAAAGTCTGTGACAGATAAAAAAGAAATGTTGGAAACCGATGAAGCTTTTGCACAATTAGATTTTTTGAGGCAGTGCTGTAAGGATTGTCCAGGGCCTGTTCAGTTCTGATTGATGGTAAAATCATAACTACATCATATTAGCTGTAGAGTTCACTGACAGGTTACTGCAGATTAATATTGCTACTGCTGCTCACTTACCATCAAACTGGTGGAAATATGAATTGAGCTGCTCCTACAACAAACCCTGCATATTAAGAGGTAGGGTGTTTTACTGAACCATCTCCCTTCTGTTGTTAGGGAAGGGGATGCAAACAACATTTATCTCCCAGGTATTCAGATATATAGTAACATACTAATTAGTTTTTCCAGGGGACTTTGATGATGCTGACCACTTAGCATCATGCACACTTAGTGTTGCTTTGAGGTTTAGTTTATGATTAAAATTACAGTTGCAAATGATAATGAATGGTATTTTTCAGTGATTGAAATACTTCATCTCAAGCAAAAAGCAATAGCATGTAGTAGCTACATGCTTTTTGTGGAAGATGAAGTAAGAGATATTTTTAGGGCCCAGGCTGAGGAAGATGCTGCACCCATTCAGTCCTGGCTGAAGACATGGGGCTGGGGTGAACTGGAAATCAGCCCAAGGTGCCTGGCTCTGGTTGTAACATGAAGCCCAGGACTATGATTCCCCAATTGCCATAGTAGAGGCAATATTCTGTGGATTTGAAGTCACGAAGAGCCTTCTGGTTTTTGTTTCTTTCTCTGTTGATATTGGGACTTTATTCTGCAGGATCTCCTCTCACCTGGCACCTCTGGCACACTCCAAATACCAACTGATATTTACTCTCTGCCCCACAGGCCTTGAGAGATGAACTCTTTCTCTTTGGAGGAAAACCCAACTCTGGCCATTTCCCCTGCACACCCTGTAGGTATTTTCTTCTCTTTCCCATTGCCAGTGATTGTGATAAGTACTGTTTCTCACCATTTCTAAATGTGACAAAAGCATACTGACATCCCATGGTAGGCACCTCTCACCTGCTCCTATCCCAACTGCTCTACATATTTCATAAAAATCTGCCTAAACCCTTCTGTTTCTTTCCTCACAGGCCAACACTGCATCAGAATGCCTTTGGCTAGTGAAAAAGATGCATTTCCATAACAAACAAAAAGTTTAAAAAGTCCACTTAGTTGTGCAAAAGGGCAGCTAGAGGAAAGGTACTGCTGGTGGGTAGTTGAAGAGGAAGCAAGATCCCTACTGCTGAAGCTGGCAACCATGGAAAACATTGGCCACCAGTTGCCCAAAGCAGCATTTACTTCTGCCTTCTGCTTTGAGCTTTGAACTACACTTCTCCCCTGATCACCTTAGCGAGCTCCTCTGCCTCATCTGCAAAGTGAGAATAATCCTGCCAGGAACATGGCGAGAAGCAATTCGTTAGTGCTTTCTGGGACTCGGAACAGGAAATGTACCACCAAAGTGCACAGGTTTACAAAAACAGTTCCCCAAGTGTAACATAATAGCATTTGAGATTTTAAAAATGTTGGCATGAATCTTAACTGCAAATCTCAGCTGAGTTAAATGTATTTTTTGTCAAGGAGACATTGTTTTTTTTATGATAGCTACCTTGTGATTCATGAGTTACCATGCTATACAAATACCAGAAGGCATAAGTGAATTATAGACATTTCTCAGGAGTGGCACAGCAGTTCTCCATTACCCAATTCAGTTAAAATATCCTATTTATCATACTTTCCTTTTTTTTTTTTTAATGGATGAATCCTGCAGTTTTCAGTTAAGTGAAAAATCTCTGTGAGGGAACATGCTCTTTGGTTGGAAATGAGTTTGGATAAGAATTGCAGCTTATGTTATAAAAACAATTTAAGAAAATGATATATAATAGTCTCACTGTAAATTATACATCTTCAGTGGCATTTAATAGCCTTCATTCCTATCAGTTGCACATTTATTTTATAAGACACCTAGATTCTTGTATCTATGTGTTTTTGGATATTATTTCCCCTTGACACATATAACATTTAAATTAAAGTGCACCAGTCTTTTAGAAAAGTTTTGCATGTGTTTGTCTGAGGATATAGGAGGTTGGCAAATTTTTGGTGAGACACTGTTCATTGAAAAATACCTATCTGTGAATATGAAAAACACTTTGGGATATGCAAAATCTTTCAGTGAAAAACACCAGGTTCAGAGCAGAATTTCTACTTCAGTCCAAAAAAAAGCCAATGTGAGACCAGGAGCTGGCATATCTACCTGTCACATGTGGAAGACCCAGGTTCAAGTCCCTCCAGGAATTTGAACGTGGGCTCTCTGCATTCAGGTGGGTGCCCTGGCAATGGGGCAGGGTTAGACCATGTGTTGCTGGGTTTTAGAAAAAGTCAGACTATTTTGCTTTTCTTTCCAGGGCAACATGAGGATTCTTTGGAGGATTTGCAATTTTCCAGGATAGATAAAACTGTTTCTTTGACATCACTTCTCTGCAGTCCATGTTGAAACTTTTTAGGAGAATGGATAAGCATAGAGTCTCTTACAAGTTAAATGCATTACAGGGGCAAATTTATCCATGACATAAACTTGTTGACTTCCAAGTTGGTCTTACTACCAGCAGGATTGAATTTGGCCAGTAGACAGTATTTATACAATAAAGAGCAACATATTTAGTAAGGAGAGGATCAAATGTTCATGTGGGGACAGGGGGGAGGAGGACATATGGGGGTGAGCTGTAGAGAAGCAAGGGGAAAGCAGAAAGGAAAAGGTCATAGCATGAAAGGGTGCTGTGAATTCCAAAAGTGTCTAATTAGGTTTCTGGCTCTGGAATTTGCCTTTGCCCCAAGCCAAGAAGCCCAGCTGTTTTACAACAGGGCTTTTGCCTCCTAGCAATGACTGCAGACAATGTGTGACCTAAACTGCAAGTGTATTTATAAGGACAACTTCCTTCACTTTTCTCAACAGATTCCATAAAATATGTTCAAATGTTATTTAGAAGGTCGCATAACTGTTTCAGTTTTTTATGCACTTTTCTTGCTTTTATTGGGCATCTAAATACAATTTGGAAAAGTCCTAAAAAGAGGGGAATGACTTTCATTAAAGGCACTCTTCTGAACTTCTAGTCTATTGCATTATTTTTAAAAAGTGTCAATCTTCAAAATTAAATGTTTGATGGAATATTAAATTTGATGAATCATTGCCAGTTTCCATGTTTTTTAGCTTTTATATACCACATTAAAGCATTCATTAATGTCACACAACCCTGCTTTGATTGAGTCCTAAAAGGTTAATGATACAGGCTGGTATTCTGAGCTTTACTGTTTGCAGGCAGTTTGTGGTGAATGCAAAGTGCTTTGAAATTCTAACAAAGAGAAATCTTGCATTTTTCTCTGTTTCAAGGCCAGAAAGTGTTCTCAACTGATCTGGATATGCTAAATAAACTAGACGTACCACCATTAAACTACAATAATTTTTTGTTTCTTTTATTTTGTTGTTTGATTTTTTTTTTCCCCCTTACAGGACGTATTCAAATTTAACACTAAAAAGCTTCATATTCACACGACTCCTCAGAGAAGGGTGGAGTAAGATGCATACAAACCCCATGTTTGCTGTCCATCTACTTCTGTTGGTATCTCTAAGCTGCCTTGTCAGTTGATTTGGGAGGCTGCAGCTACATTTTCCCCATTTTGAAAGTGATGAGCCAGTCTAGAATTATTCCCTACTCTTAGATATGCCAAATATTTTACAAATTATCAGAAACTTAAAAAAAAATGTTATTTTAGTGTAGCAGCTGTGGACACATTCTTGAAGTTAGGCTTTGAATGAGTCAAAGTGCAGGTTGAAGATACAAATATTTTGCCCAGTGCCCTCTTGGCAATGGCCAAGCTGGGTAGCCTGTTCAAGTACAGGCATTTTTATACACTTAGGAAAGCGTTGCATTTATGTTACCTGAAAAATCCTTGTGTGAATGAGCAGTATGGGCAGCACAACAAAGGAAATAATATTTCCAAAGTCTGTCCTCCTAACTACACTGTGTCCAGATTTCATGAAATTTGAACTCTGGAAATGAGCTTCTTGACAAAGTCATGTGTGAAGTTAATTTTGCTTTAAGATGGTATTGAGGTTCTGCTCTGAGGGGAGTTGTTAGTAAAACAAATGACTCTAACTGTTTTAGTATGGAAGACAAATCAAAGCATTTCCATGAAGTAACAGGGGTGACCAGCTGTAACTTAACCATTTCCTGAGCAAATACAAGCTGCTCTATTGGATGGGGGATAGTTCCCATGTTAGCCATTGTACAGAGAAAAATAAAAGTTCATATAAAAGAGCCCACCAAGGGTTATATGGCTGCAATTGTTTCCAAACTGAAACAACCTAGTATCTGTTTATGATTGTCAGTATCATGTTATATTGTTCTTGTAGAAAACATAAAACCTAAAAGTCTGCAGTATTGCCTCTAAACACCCAGCGGCTGCAGCCAGGAGACTTCAGAGCCAATGCGTTCAAACAGAGGGAGGATAAAAAGCAAAAATTAATAAAAAGTGGACCTTGATTTTATTTATAATTGTAATGTAATTTTGATGAGGTGCTTCATTTGAACATAGAAGAGCAAAAGGCCAAGCCTAAGCTGATGAGATTAAGACACTTAAACTTGCATCCTTTAAATGTTTCTTTCTTTTATTCAAGCATTGAAGATGAGAAGGAAGAAGCAATAAATCTGAATTTCAACTTTTTCACCATGGCTCATGTTCCCACAGTTCAGAATGGTGCCCATTAGTTTTCTGAGCCACTCAGATGTACACTATGCTATCATATTAGCACACTTACATAAGAATATTCATTTGCATTTTCACAGTTATTTCCTTTGCATTGTGTATGGCAACTGACACAGAAAACAAGTGAGCAAAGATGTGATTCTCCACACAACAAAACTATCCCTTGGAAGAAGCTACGAAACAATTCAGTGTCTCAGAGACAGGGATTTTGTGACTCAATACAAATATAAACTATTTTATTTTTTTTCAGATAATGCCAAAGTGTTCTTGCTAATGAGATCACGTTTTTAAAAACAATGCATACTTGGACTTGAAAGCAGCTGATGGAAAGATAGAACATTCATTTGTTGGTAAATCAGATGTATTTTCAAGCACTGTCATACTGGTTAACTACAGTGGCTTTTTATTTTCTGATTTTAGCAGTTCCAGATTTCCCTGTGTTATTTCTAGCAGTCCAAACATTTAGGTTTAAACAAATTTAATGTAAGATACAGACAATCTGCCCACAAGGTATACAGATATTATGTGGGTATCTGCAGTCCACACGCCTCTCTGTAGGAACAGGACCATGATGATGACGACACCACCACCACCACCACCAAGAAAGACAGAGGAAAAGAGGGAAAGAAAAAAAAGAATACATCATCTGGTTAATCCTATCTTAAAGATACTTCAAAGCAAATTATGCAGAGTAGCTCTTATCAACTGCAGCTGCTTAGTAGGAATATCATGTGAGCAACACAGTTTGTAGGATAATGGATTTATGTCTAGCAGGAAGTCAAATGTGTGATGACTTCATGCAGATTTTGTTAGGAATAATGTTGCTAATATTTCTTCCCATCCTGACAATGTCATAGAAAAACAATGAAAATTTCGTATTTGAAACCCGTATCAGATGACATGGGGAATGCAGATGAGAGGAAGCTTTATTTCAAGGGCAGATTGCATTAGGAATTATTCCTTTTAGAGTTGTCCTTGCCAGAAGCAAAGCTCTTAGCTTTCCTGATTCAAAAATAAGGGGCACATCTTCACATGGAGTAAGTGTCACTGTTCTCTAAAAGCCAACAGTGAGATGGTAATTTATGATTTGGCGCACGTACTGATGAGTCTGATAGATGAGTTTATATTGCTTGCTCATAAACAAACCCCGTTAGTTCTAGTTCTCAAATTAGGACTCTATATATTCACAGGTGCTCAGAAAATGAAAGAGAAAAATAATCATACTTGCCAAACTTGAAAAACTCAGCACTTCCTATTTTAAACCAGTTGTTATGTGTCTCGTAATAATTTCGTATTTTATTATCCTTGCCTACAGTGGTCTTTTACCATGTCTGTATAACCTTCATTTCTAATGGTCTCGAAGGACATACTTGGTATTTCCAGAACAAAACAAAATTGAAACATACACCCAGAAACCACACACATGCACACAGTGTCCCAAAGTACTGTAAATGCTTAAGGCTTGATTCAAAGCCCATGGGGGTTTCTGTGTGGGATCTGGGCTATGCTGACTGTCAGTTTGGTGCTGTGACATGCCGAACAGCCTCTTGTCTTCCCCCTGGCTCCTCTAGCCAGCAGCACTTGTGGGGTAATTCAGAGATGTTCAGCCTCTGTGGAGATGGTACTTTGTGTCAGCATGAAACAGCCTCATCTGGTGACCATCACTGGTGAAACACAGATCCCAGGGGGTAAAAATGCTGCTCAGTCCAACAGCAGGCTTTAGAAAGAGGAAGACTAATAATGACTTGTGTGGAGAGAAAAGCCATAGAAATTTTCTTAACTAATTGTTTGTTTTTATAAGTTTATGGAAAGAGAAGAAGTGATCCAACAATGTAAATGGCAAAGTATTTGAAATGGCTAATGAATTTAAAGACTTGACAGTAGGAACTGTACTGAATTGTTGCAACTGATTCTTACTCGTACTGCAGCAGGTTTTCCGGGAATAGTACAAGCATGAACCACTTACTCCAGAGAGGTCCCAGTTTTAACTGGGAATCTGTCCTCTTGCAGCGGGGGGATGGGGTGCACATGTGGCATGCACACTTACAGAGCACGCACACACACGCAGCTGTGCCGCTGTGTGCCTTGGCATGCAGGTAATAAATTAGCAGGTATACCCCTATGCATTTTCATTTCCTTCTGCGCCATCTCGAGCTGTACTACATGTATTACATATGCTTAGGTCACAGAAGGGTTAGGGACATAACTACTGGATCCCAAAGGACAAGTGGAGCAAAGCCAGCATAATCTCTGCATCCAGCTCTTTACTATTATTCTCTGATCATGAAAAGCCCAGTGAACTCGGAACATACACTTTAATCCAACAGCTGTTTGCATATCAGAGGCTAAAACCATAAATAAAATCTCAAGAGAAAGACTTTTCATGCATGGTCAAAGCAGGCAGGAAACCAGAGTCCTTTTTCTGTCATGGCAGCAACTCTGAAAGACCAGCTCAAGTTTTCTGTGCAGGCTGCTGGAGGCTTTAGGCTGCAGTGCTCTTCCCGTGCATGGATTGTCTGCTCCCTGCCCTTTTCTTTTCTGTTTGGGCAGCTCCCAGCAAAAAGAAGTTCCTATCAAAGCAGAGCACTAGAATTACATAAATGTTTAGTGCTCTTAACGATAACAAGTAGCAAATATCCTCATATATTCCTGTCCCTCCTCGTGGGATCTCTGACTATAAACTTAGGTGGTCTGAACTCAAAAGTATAGTCCTGGAATTGCACCCTATCTGTTTGCTCTTTTTGACATAAGGGCTATATTCTCTCCCGCAGGCTGGTATCTTCCTTTTTTCTCTGTAGGAAACTCAGAGTGCTTCTGTTTTACAGATATCTTTCAGGCATGATTAAATTCACCTCAAAGGAATGGGATTTAACTGAAAGAAGGCCAACTGGTATTTTTTAACCATGCCCAAGAATCCATGCTTCATAAATAACAACTGGTGAGACCATCACCATGTGCAGTCAGAATGCCACCAGATGAACTTCAAGGAAAAAGCGTGTCTTTTTCACACTGTGTTTAAAGGACAGAAGACATATATTTTAGAAAGAATACCTTTCTCCTCTCCCCTCGCTGCTTTTTTTCCATAAATTCAGTCTTGTAAACAGCTGTGTGAGTTTTAGTGACAAAGGCACAAGAATTTCTTATGCTGCCCTATAACATCCCACTTATTTGTCTTTCTTTATTTTTCCACTGAGCTGTTTTTCTTTAATTTAATATATTTTAAAGGCTTTCTCCTCAATCCTTGCACAATTCAGTTTCGGCATCAGATGTAAATTTTCTGTTTGAGAGAAGGAATTTCTTTTGTAAAGATGCAGCCCTGATTTAAAGACTTCAAATGATCTACCACATCCTGTGGTAGGTTGTTCCAATGATTAATGGCCCATGCTAGAGAAAGTACAACAGCTTCCAACCGTTGGATCTTATTGTGCCTTTTTCTGTAAGACTAAATAGCTATTTGTTATCAGAAATCTCTTCCTTATGTAGATACCTGCAGACTTTGATTAAGTCACTTTTTAACTCCTTCTTGGATAACCTTAACAGATTAAGGCATGTTTTCCTGGCTCTTTATTTCTTTGAATGTTGGGGGGTTTTAAACCTTTTTTTTTTTTTTTAGTTTCATAATGCACTTCAAGAACCAACCTAATATCCCCATGAGCTTTTTCACTAATGCTATTTTCAGGTATGATAGCCCCTTCTGAAATCCAGTTAAGGCTGTGTATCTTCTTGCCTTTACATCCTCCTCTGTATATTGCATTAAAAGTCTGTGATTCTTTGTTTAGCTACCATTATTCCCAAACCCCAGCTGAGGCCCTGAGCTGCTCTGCAGGCTCTTCTCCTCAGCCCTGCCATGGCTTTCACTGCTGCACTCCAGGGCTGTTCTAATGCCATGCAGTTGTGGACCCTGGATCGAGCTGCTAGGAAAGCAGCCAAGCTGTGAGAAAGAGCTGCATGAAAAAGATCTGGAGAAAGCCTTGTTGTGAGGCTTTTGTCCAGTGGCATCCAAGCTGCATTTAAGGTCAGGCTTTTTGCCCTTGGTCCTTGCTGAAGTTACATTGTAAGTGTATCTCTGCCCGCCTTTTACTGCGCCAAGCCCCACCTGGCCTTGCTGACCTGACTTCCTTGCTTGACCCCAGACCAGCCTTGGCCCTATGGACTTGTCTGGGATGTGTGGATTTTGGCTGACTCTGGTTACTGCTCCTATATGGGCAGTGTGTCCCTGCCCCTGCCTTGCTGTTACCATCAGCTGTAGAACAGGAGAGGAACAAGGCCTGTGAGCCCTCAACAGAGCATGGTGACTTTCAGTTCCCAGTTACTCAATATAATCTCTTTGTTTGGTTTAGTCCATTCAATGGGACTATGTAGCTTTGGTGGGGTTTTTAACTTTATTACCAGAACTTGCTATTTCATCAAAGAAACTAAGACTACGTTTGTCTAACAAGACTTAACTTCCCTGAAAATGTGCCAAGATGAATGTTCTGCTGCCGTCATTTAATTATGTACTGATTTTCTCCAGTGTTAAGCTTCCAAGACTGGGATGATGCCTCTTTTCATCTTAATAGGGTGAATGTCTATTAGTCATCATGTTTACCATTTTAAAACATTAGCATGACTTTAGCTTCTTTTATAGTCCTCTCAGACTCTTCCAGCTTTTAAAAAAAGTCAGTGCATGTGGATCAGAGTGTTCTCTGGCAAGATGCTTTCATACCCGAGTAGAAGTTGGCCAGTACCATTTATTTACTGCTGGGTAATATTTCTCTACTGGCTGATGGAACAAGAAGATGCTCCACAGTCACTTCAGAATCTGTGAGCACTCCCACACACAGAAGTGCTGGCACAAGTACGAAGTAAATGCAACCATCAGAAGGAGTTTAAAAAGAGTTCAAATATTTGCAGAAAGATTAAAAGATCGAATTTTCCATAATTCTCCTCTGCAATGGAGACAGAAGAGTAGCCCTGGCTGTAAGTCCTCCCTGTATTATATTAATACTGCCTGCCCTGAACTTGTTTAATTTACACCTTGTTTTACTATCCCAGCCCAAGCCTCATCTAGAATTACCATTGAGTCCATAGTCCTCAGACCCCTTCACGGAGAAGCTGGAAGCTTCAGCCCAGTTCTGGTCCAGCTGCGAGGAGCTGCCTTCCCACTGCTTGGGCAGGCACAAAGCACCCTCAGTGCTCCTGATGGCTCCTGACCCTATTCTCAAAAGCACTTCAGTTCTCAGTGACAGGGCAGGAAGTGCTGCAGTTTTGGGTCATGCAGAGACATTTTCACTCATATTCTAGTGCAAAAACCGGACAACGAACCCAACGAACCCAACTGTTTTGTTTTGGTTTTTTGTTTGTTTTGTTTTTTACAAAAGAAAGCACAGTGAAATTAGCTCCAGAGTGAGCAATTATTGGTGAAATAATTTGTTTTAGGAGTTAAAAGACGCGAAGAAGTGGTCAAAATAATCCAGATGACTCTAAAAAAGAATAAGTATGAGAAATAATTGAAGTCACCAATAAGCCAATACAGGCAAAATATTTTATGTTCTTTTCCTTTTACTTTGCTTTACTTGGAAAACTTTCTGAGTTGAAGAATATATTGAGAGATTTCATAATATGTTAGATAAAAATATATTAATAAACGACTTGCTGTTATTAAAGTACACTGCTAAAAACTCAAGGTATCCTTTTCCAATCTGTAACCAAAATTTCACATCTCTGTAGCTTCATCTCTTGAGCTTCACTCATCATTTTTCCTAAGTGGAACTTAACTATTAATTTATTAGACTGTGCCAGCGAGAAAAACAAAGGCAAGGGGAAACAAAGTAATGTTCCTAGTAACTCATTTCTTAGACCAAGATCCTCCCAGCCTGCTGTAGTAAAGACAATCATATGGTAGAGGTTTGTGCTTCTTCTAGGATACAGCACTTGCTGTGTCTGGGTTCGATCAGGGTCCCGTTGCAGTCAATGGGAGTTTTGTGCTAAAATGTATCTTGTATGCTGTCACATGGGCAAATGTCCACCTCAGGCTACAGCAGAAGCAAAATCACCACATTTGTTTTCACTTCTAACCTGCTGAAAGTAGGATTATATTACTTGTATATTTCATTCTGATTCTCTTTTTTAAAAACTCTGATTTAAACAAAGATACCACTGTGGTATAATCCGATACCAAGTACTGTGTGAGAGGCTGGACAAGTCAATTACAACTGAAATTGCAGACTTCTTTTACTGTTGCCTTGCTTTTAACTCAATGTTTTTCTTCATAGGCAATCGACATGTAATTTCCTTTCTTCAGCTCATACTTTCGTGTCTCACGAACACCAGCAGTGGCACTGTTCACTCTGAATTCCCAGATTTTCCTCACATTGTGCCACATCCTTCATATTATTTAACTCCATCTTTCCCCTGAACAGATATATTACAGGGGAAAAGTGAACATAGCTTCTAACAAGTTATCAAATGAGTGCAGCAACACTGAGCCATGCTGAACACTGACTGAGTCAATTTTCCACTGTCCAAAATGCAGTTATTAGTATTTTGCTGAGATAACTCAAGGGGCAGAAACACCCTTCCAGTGACTGGTTAAAACTGATTTTTGCTTGTGACCAGCATGAATGCTGACCTTTGGCTTCTTGACTGATCTTTGCATCTCCTAGAAAGTTCATGGAAAGGTCACAGAGCGGCACCAACTTCCTCCGTGTGTGCATGTGCCTGTGTGCCTGCATGTGCGTGTGTGCGCGTGGGGACGCCCTCCTGACACTGGCTCCATGGAAGGGCTGGCCTTGCCCACTGATGGCTTTGGTTTCATGTTTGTGGAAATCTGGACCCACTTAAACCAACAGCAAACCAGGCAAAAGGGCACATAATTCTTTATTTACCAAGAACCTTTGTTTGCTTCACTTTTCACTGGCAATTGCTCCCTATTCAGCTTTAAAGTTTTCAGTTCAGATACACCCTTAGCTTAAGGAAACGGTGCCACACAGAATATCTTTTTTTTGTAAAAACAGAAGGACTAAAACATGACTAGAAACAACTACACAAGAAAACGGCTACCATGGCTTTTTCTGAAATACACGCATATTGAAAAAAATGAGTTCTTCCCTTAGATTGCTTTGTCATAGCTGCATCAGAAGAATAAAAATGTTTTCTTGTATATCCTTTAGCTGATTCCTTTCACTGAAAAGTTCAGTGCTGCTTGTCACTGCAAAAGAGAGCTATGAATCTCGTGAAAGCTGCTTTGTTGACACCATCAGCTGTACAACATACGCTTCCAAACCAGACCTCCGAAAGCAGCACTGTTAGAGGGTTTTAAATCTCTGCTCAGAAACTGCATCTATTTCCAAACAGCAAGAATAGCTCTGAAATTGTGAAAAATGCACTCAAGTCATATTTAGAATGATTGTATGTGGGGGATATAACAATACTTTTCAAGACTGTAAGCACTGCGTATATTCATATCTTGTGCTATTTATCTTGCAGATATACAGCGCTAGAAGTTGCTGGCTGCAAGCTGGCAAGCTTGTAGCAGTGAGAAGGAAAGATCTCTCAGTTTGTCACTGGCCGTATATCACTGCAGCTGTGCCCTTTGATTACACAGAGGGCTCCTCCAGCCATTAATAATAGGAAACACTTTTTGTCTGGTGAATGCATCTCGACGCCATCCTCTAACACCTAGGCTTTGCAGTGTGGTAGAAGAGGCAAATTAAGGATGGAGCTTGTTCATTTTACATTTACACTAGATGTGTAAGCAAGGATAACCTTTGTTTTCCTCAGAAAAGAAAATATGCCATTTTTTTTCCTACCACCACAGTGACTGATTTTTTACAGAAACAATATGCACTGCCAATTACAACTTGCTGAGGAAGTGACACTAATGAATCACAATAATGCTGCCACAGCATCACGGAAAGTCCTGTGACACCAGCCTTTTAGATTAATTGCATCACATATAATAGCCAAGCCACATCTGCTAACCAGGTGTATGAATGTAAAAGATTTTCCCAAAAAAGCAGAGCTTAGAGAAAATCAATATATAGGGAATGAAGTCCTAGGTATGAATACTGCATTGCCAAAATTAGATAGCTATCTGAAATTGTCACAAATAATTGATGCGAAGATTGGAAAATTCTAAACTGGTGTAAATCGTTTAACACCAGAGAGCACTACAAGAGGCATTTCATGCTTGACCTGCAAAATTAATCAAAATTAATACTAAGCTCATGTGGCACGCTGTTGTTCTTACCTGTTGCAGCACAGTGTATCCGAGCTGCTCCAGAAAGGTGTTTGCAGTGAGTGGAGCAGGGAACCTCTCTGGGTCTGGCCTACACTGATCATCTTCCACAGCATCTTTGACACAATAGGAGAAAGCTGTAGACCATTTGTCTTAACACTGCTTTTAGTCATGTGTCGGAACCTTGCTTTAACCCATCCCAATTTTTATTTAAGATTGGGCCTTTTGAGTAGTGAAAAAGCTCAACAAGAAACTATGAGCCCCCTGAAAACAAGCCCTGCTCTTGCTAGCCATTATTTTACCTCCTCTGATCTTCAGCTGCTAGAGGTAGCCACTTCATCACTCAGGCCATGAATGGATTTGCACTGGAGGAAAGGGTTCCACAAAATGCAGCTGTTTTGGAGGTATTCCAAATGTCACACAGAAAGGTATCATTCCCATCTCTGCGTTTATCCCAAAAGAGTGCCCTGTGTTTATATTTTGGTAGAACCCACAGTTGCTTCATTGATGGTCCTGTGACTATGATATGTTCCTCTTAAATCTGTGCTGACAACTTATTTGGGTCACGGAGTCAGAGTTTAATTTCCTCAGGTTAGATTTATTCCCTCAACTGCAAATAAATAAGAAAGAGCATGTTTGTTGCTGAGTCAAACACAGAGCTGAAAGTCTCCAAGGTGGAGCCTTTGGCCAACATGCTGTGCCTCTTTTTTCACTTACTGGCTTCATGATTTGAGAATTTGGAAGCTGAGGCCATTGCAGGATGCCCCCCAGCCTCAGCTGCCCACCTTGTTCCATGGGTGTCTCTCTTTACTGAATCCCTTCTCAGGTGGTCAGGCAGTATGTCATTCTGGGAACCACAGAAAAGCCTTGGCAAGAGAACCTACCCCGAGTTATGTCACTGACGCAACACTGTAAAAAAAAAAAAAAAAAAAAAAATTATATGGTGCTGTTCTTCCACAGACACATAACAGCTGGAAACTACCATCTATCCATATGAATGCCCAAATAGGAATTTGGCATGATATATGTTTGGCTAAATTTCACCAAGAGAACAAATCAGCCAGCTTAATGTATTTTTTTAGAAATCAAAAAAACTATACAAAGTCTTTTTTTTTTGCTATTTTTATAAACTACCTGTCCCAAATACAGTTGTTATGTTGGTCACTGAATTTAAATGATGAATTTCCTTCTTTTAAGGCTAAGAGGAAAAGATCACTAAGTTTCTTATCAGGAGATAGTGATAGACTTTTCAAAAATGCATAGCATCTTGAAAGTTTGGTTTCATATCACCATTTATATTCCTGAGAAATAGACATGTCTCACATTCTATAGCAGTGTTTTGTGACATTCGGATTTACAATGCTCAAGTTTAAGTCTCTAGCCCTTTGCAGTCTGTCAAAAACAGCTTCTCTGACCATTTATTTTTGTCTTCTGTGCTCAGTCTGAATATCTTTTGAAAATTTATACTTGACAACCCTCGTATTTCAGCAGCTGGCTTTGTTTCACAATCTACCTTGCTTGCTCTGTTGCATTAGCTGAAACAACAAATTTAATCCACGATGTCAATAGTAAATTATAGTGGAGATATAATATATGCCTGACATCACTAAGGTCAAGGCCATGGTGGAAATATTGCAAATAGATCCAAAGGGTCTGCTCATTGTGGTAGGTGCTTGCTGCACATTTAATATTACGAGAAACAGATTAGTGCCACACACTGCATTATGTTAGCCTTTTAGTTACAGCCCGCATACAACTCCAGCTAATGTAAGAACGCTCCCTCAACGTGAAGAGAGGTTCCAGAGAAGTTTGCTATGTCATTATATTTCATATTTTCTAACTGATAAATAATTAAAACAAGAATTACTTTACTGAAAAGATTCATTTAGAGCGCACATTTTCCATTACTCTAACTGTTTGAAGGGGTTGGGGGAAACATTTATTGCATACCTTACCTAAACTACCTTGCCATTTAAGTATCTAAATTACCTCAGTGAATTCTGAGCACAGAAGTGGTTGATGAATTGCTTTTTGCATAAATGCACTTCCCCTTTCCTAGAACCTAATTTTGTGTATAAACATACACACACACGCACACACACACAAGCACACACACACACTCACGTAGAGAATAAAGCAACTACTGAGCTCTCTCAAGAAGAACATTGAAGCCTGGAATTTTCTCTGTGCAATGAAGTTTTTCTAAACATTTCTTGTATTATATGCCTATAATATCCTTGGACTCTCTGAGGACCAGCCAAAAATGGGCTCTTCTACAATGGTGAAAGAACCATTAATGAATCATTTTCTCCTGTGTGAAAGTGCTCATTGCTGCTAATTTGTCCATTTTTTACAGCCAGAGCTTCTTAAAAGTAAAAATTAACTTTCAGCTTAAAAGTCCATTTATTGTCCAAGGGGAAAAAAATTGTGCCAAGTGAACCATAAACAAATTCAATGTATGGCAGACTATGGAGATTTTCATTCCATTGATCTCTATTATTTTTTTTATCTGGCATAAAGAGCACCAACAACCCAAGGACTTTCAATCTGCAATTCATCCCTTTAACTTGGCTCTAAAGTATTTTCATTCCTTAACACGAAAGGAAGGGCCAAATTTACAAAGCTGCAGCACATACACCAGAGCACAGCTATGGCGCTTGTCTTTCCCCATGCCCTGGCTGGATGCATGGGATTTAATAGTTTCCTCCTCAGAAGAGTGGGTTACCTTTTGTTCCTGGTGTCCCTAATGCTGAATGGGGAAGGCTTATGTTGGTGGTAACCCATTTCAAATTAGTTTTAAGAATGTGAGTAACCCCACAAGCTGCAGAAACATGCGGGGAAAATTGCTTGAATCAAGATCTTTACAAACAAATCTATATTTTTGAAAATAACCACCTCTGCAGGAGCTTTGATCATCATGTGCTTTTATCTATGTCCTTTACTCCTTCATTCAAATCCATGCCAGATTCGGGTGACCAACCGTAATTATCACTTATCTTGTCACTGTATTTTGTGTTCTACAAGCAATGGTTGATGGGTTTGGGTCAGTTCTTGTGGGCCAGGAGTCGACACCATCTTTTGCCCATTGTAATATCTGTTAGTCAAAGCAGCAAAGAAATGGAATCACAGACCACACGATAATCCTTTCCTGACGTTGTCTGGCAAGCTTAAATGAGGTAGGATGACCCAATGGAATTACTGAATCTTATGCTTCTGATCTTTGGGCTGGTCCTTTAGGAAGGGCGGTTTTCATTATTGATAATTTGGTGGTTGACTGCCATGAAGGTAATTGCTTTAAGGATATAAGTACTAATGAAAACCCCAAATCCTGTGATAGTTTCTGGTGTGCAACCAAAAAATAGAAAATAGAAAATGGAACTGGTGACTCAGTATGGGCTGCTTTAATGACTCTTTAATCTCTCCCATAAAAGAAGTTTAAATAATGCTGTTACATGCTGATGCTCTTAGCACTTGCTTTGGTGCATGATGTATGGCCAGTGTCTGCTCCAAGAATCAACAAATGTACATTATTCCATTAGCAGTTTTCTGTTTTCTACAAAGCTTTACAATTTATTAGTTATTTATGTTAATGTACTAGTGCCTTATTTTACATATTTATAATATCTTCTTCCCTCTGCCATGAAAAGCAATGAAAAGTTTAGGTATTGCAGATCAGTTCAGCTTACATAACATTTACAAAATGTTGTTTTTAAAAACAGTTTCATAGGTAGTTCTTTCTGTGCTTGGGACTGCTGTTTTAACTTATGTGAAAGTCTCACTGACATCAAAACAAGACTGAGGCTTTTCTAATTCTCTGCTCTTTCTTTCCGTCTGCTTTTCAGAAAGGGGGAGGAACTCAAGCTGTATGAACAGAGATGCCACTTTTTCCCCAGTAAAATTTGGGAGAAGTGTAGGACAAGGAAGAACATCAACAAAAGGCTGAAGATAAGAAGGTTTCAGTAGGAGGAAGAACTGATAGGGCAGAATGTAGTGGAGCTCCAGAGGGTTTCTAAAAGCATATCTATTCAATAAAAATGTAGCCGGTATCACTGGCTACCCAGGAACTTATTCCTGTGCCTGCATTTTGCAGCAGGGGATGGTAGAACTTGGATACAAATCAGTTACTTCTGGCTGATTGTCTTTCCTCGATTTCCATGGCACATGGTCTTTACAGCACTTACCAACTCTGAACATTGTCAGCATCATGGCTGCAGAACAGACTTCCTAAATTCCTCTTTTGAAGATGTCTCCATTACACCCAGCATCTCAGTTCTGCCTGTACAAGTGATTTAGCACAATGATGTCACTCTGGGCTAAGTGCAAGCAAAGGCACTGGGTTAGTGTGATGCTCTTAGTTTTGGGTGATGACTGTATGAGGTCAGTACTGGAGCATCTCTATCCAGCACTGCAATTTAAAAGCACTTGTGTGGGGTGATAAGAGTTTCATATTTCAGGATGCAAATTATTTGTTGGTTCCCCATGTGTGACTTCAGTTTATGTTTTTAGCAGTGCTTATGTCCTCTAATCACGTATTATCAATGCTTTGGGGTAAATTCTACTCATTCAACTCAATGACCTACTCTACTACATGACCTCAGCAAAGGCTCAGGTTCATTAGCAACTGATGTCTCCTCGGTGGCCTGTGTGAAGTGAGTTGCCTGTTGATGCAGTTCCTAGATATTTTATTACTGCATTTTCAGACATTTTTAGTTGCACATCTGCCTGTGCTAGTGAACGTCCCTGAACACAATGACAGTGAAAGAATATTTTAATAAAAATGATAACACACTGTTTCAGACACAGATCTGCTTTATCTCTAGAGGAGTTTCAAAGTTACAAAGCCGTTTGATTAGCTGGAAACCACATCTGACTTCGCTTTTTCTGTCCCCATGATGTGACTCAGCTTAAGCCACATTGGTTCCTAAATCCCTGTGTAAAACAATGACGGATGTCACGCAGATGAGAATCCTTTCTTGACTAAAGGCTGCATCCACACCAACAACGCCCTTTGCACAGCCCTCCTAACAGACAGGAGAGGCAAACGGGTTCCAGCTCTGCTGAGGTGACATCAATTCATCTCAGTGACAGAGACCTGTGCTTAGTTTCCAACACCCCAAACACTCCCAGTCCCAGAAAGCACCTGTGAACCACATTTATGTCTTCCAACAAATTTTCATTTACTTGCCTTTTCGGAGATTTCATTCCTGACATTTCTGAAAGCAGTTCTCAGATGTAGAGAAATCCTTTTCTTTCCAAGAACATTTCCAAGGCTCTGGATTATTTCGGGTTAAGTTGGATATAAGAATTTAAAGGTAAATTTATCTAAATTAAAAAAAAAAGCAAGAAAAAAGAGCTTGTAAACGATCTCAAGCTGGAGCTAACATCAACTTGTCAGTTTGCCTTTTATATTTTCTGGATGGTCAGAAGGGAGAAATCTGATCCCCAACCCAACAGTTTAAAATTACCCATCTTATTCTACCTAACAATGAAAAAAATTACCATTATAACACCCATAATGTTGATGAATATCAGAAGCTTTTTAAGAGTCCTGATGGGATATCAGGAGTGGTCAGGATCTGGCTGATGGGATGACAGGATTTTGTTGGTCAGATAAAATCTGATATACAAGAGTAAATTAAAAATGCAGAGCAAAATATTCACCCTTAAAGAAGAAAACTAATACCAACATTGCTGTAATAATGCTGCTTCTACCATTTTAGCTAAATAGGAACACCTCTGTCCCTCCTGCCACAGCACCCCATGCCACTGCACTTGCTGTGAATTCACTCCAAAGGTGTGGTGCAGTGAGAGTAGGTGCAGGAGCTGAGGATGAATTTTTGACTGGGAAAGCAGTGTGTGCAAGGATAATACTTTTCAGAAGAACTTGTATCAGGACCCAGAATGCCAATGGTTTTTCTCCTGCCAAGCAAGCCAAGCTCATACTTCTGGTTCCTGAACAAGTGCTACAATATACACAACTGCCCCGATGACACATTGCACACTGCAGCCTTCCTCCTAGACCTTCCACTCTCTCCAAATGGCAGCCTTCCTGAATTAAAATATAAATAAAACCTTCTATAAAAGGGCAAGAAAAGGAGAGTTCTGTTTTCTGCAGAAAACCCAGCTGATTTGAAAATAAATATAGGGGAAATATTTGGCAACCAAGAGTAAATGTTATTTCTCTTCGAACTTGTAAAAATCAGAAAACCAAATAGTCTTAAAATGTGCTCTCTGTCTCTGGTCTTCCAGCACCAAGCTTACTCAGAGTTCAGAATGTTGACAGAAATAAATTACAAATCAGTTTATAAGGAAAAAACGGGAGCAATTTTTACAGGATTTTATTGTTTGCAGGATCATATATCTTGCTAGGGCTTGAAGAACACTGCTTTGGATTTCTCATACAGCAGGTAACTTCTTTGGGGAAATTAAGAAGCAAATTAAAGTGCTGTTTATGGCCACTGAATCGCTCTGAAAGCATATATTATTTATTATGAACATGTTATTCTTACAGATGTATGTGCTACTATCATAAATTATTATTTGCACTGAAGCAGCCCCTTAGGCCATATCTGAGAGAGGAAACCCAGGGTATGTCTGGAGTGTGCACCCAGCGGTGGGAGTGCCTGCTCCAGCCATCTCGGAGCCTCCTGCAGGTAAGACCCAGGTGTGCTTGGATTTTCTTATCCCAGCTTCTCCCTCATCCTTCCATGGAAAGGACACTGAAGGGTATGGTTCTGAGAAGAGCCCCAAGTATCCCAAAGCTGCCTCAGGGTTCCCAGATGCCAGCTCCCAGCATGTACCACCAGCTGCCCCAACCCTGAAAAACACATTTGTGACCTGGACCCCTTGTACTGGGAACCACAACAACCAAGAGCAGTTATCTAAGTTCCTGCATCAATGCTTTACAGCCTTATGTACTAGATGCTTCATAGATAAAGATCAGAGATCTGCCCTCAAGAGTGTACAAGAGTCCAACAGAAGGAATAAATAAATTGAACTTCAGAAAAAATCTGTTATTTTTTTAAAAACTGTTTTAACACTTGGGGAGGTAGCAAAGCCATGTGAAGAAGTTCTGACAAAAAACCCCAGTAAAACTACTATTTTTTACTATTATTTATCTAGACAAAGTGAAACTGAAATGACAAATGCACAACCAAATGCTGAAAGGTTTGATCTTGCTCAGGCATGAATGGGTAGATTGTTTTCCATCGCTCGGGACCTTCTGATTAGATAATTTGTTCATGATTATTTGTCAAAATGAGACATTTTCAAGGGAAAGTTTCAATGGCTCCTTTGTCAGGAAAAGTTTCTTAGCTTTGTTCTGCAGTTGAAAACATGGCTAAAAGAGAATAGGCAGACTAGCAGAAGAGTCACAGACTCAAAACAGGTGAGACCTGCCTGGGAAGTGGCCAATGCACTCAAATAGTTCATATCATGACCTGCAGAACCAGGGATCACATCTACCATCCATTTATCCATTTATTTGTTCCTTTTCCTTTTTTTGCTACGGTTTCTATTTCTCCTTTCTACTAACATTTTACAAAGGGTTTTGTTGTTTTATTTTCTTTTTTTCCACAAAGGTTCTTTATCTCCTTCAGATCATTCCTCTCACCTCCAAAAGCAAGGACTTGCATGCTCTCAGTGCTGGGGTATCATGTCAGCTCCTGTATATTCAAACCTGTGTTTTGTGAGCCCCCTCTAGTGCAGCTCACAAAGACAAGGTAACCCTCCAACCCTATTGAAAACTGCAGCATATCTTTGTAGCAGCTAGAAACAGGTATTTGCCCTCCCTTCCCTGCTGAAGTTGCACTCACAGAACACCACAAAAATTCAGGATTCTACTTATAGCATGTACAAGATTTTATGAAAAAAACCAACCCAAACAACATGAACCCTGTAAAGAGACCTTACATTTCTTTCATCTTAGCATTTGTGTCTGCTCTGCTGGCAGAGAGCTCTAATTGTCAGGGACACAATAGGCTGTGCTTTTATCTGTGATTAATAGACATGATCTTTCCCGAATGATAAATGCAGGTAGGTAAAGTCTCTGTGACTGTATCTATGCTCTATCATAGATTATCAAAACCCCTACAATGTGGACATGATAATAAGTATCCATGGTGTCTAAAAACGCTGGCTAAGAGTTCCTAATGTCTAGAATTCATTTTTTATTATTTTTATGTGGCTTTGTGGGGGAATATCCCCCACAGCATTGAAATTCAGTTTCTTGGTTGTTGTTCAGCTCTCTGTTCTGGGGATTTGCCCCACATTCCCCATTGAGATTCCCTTTAAGCAGGAAGAGGGATCAGTGCCCTGAGCAAAAGGACAGTGTGGACCTACAGAAGCATGCACCATCCCCAGTGTGGCTCTTGTGGGGACAAAAGGGCACAAATGGATCTTACAGAAACCTGCAACGCTCTCTTGCCCCCTTGCCAAGGTGGCGCCACAGCTACTGCCCCTCAAAGGAAGCAGTATCATGTCCTTTCTTTCTGATAGCAACATTTCAACTTCTTGTATGTACAAGTACCAGTTTATAACACTTGGTATCGGGTAATAAATTGGAAATAAAGGGCATATCAGCAAGAGCATACAACAGCATAATAGTTTAAAAAGAAATACAAATCTCAGCTGTTATTCTGCCAGTGACTCAGAGAAAAGAAAGAATATAGAAAGAAAATTGCTGACATTTATAAGCCCACATAAGAATACTAAAATACAAAGCTGCTTGTGAGTATTTTGTAATGAAATACTGTCCTGATAACAGATTTTGTTTTAATTTTGTGCTTATATGTGATTTTAATGTATCCAAACTATTTTCATACATTGTTAAAGGCATTTTCTCTTTCGATTAGGTACAACAAAATTAAAGGTTTCTTAAATATAATTGCCTGGAAAAGGGAGTTGTTGGTACACTTTTAAGTAAGTCCCATGACTGACATCTCTAGCATGTTGAAATAAATACACAAGTAAAGTTAATCACTACATGTTTTAAAAGAAGGAATTGCCATAACTTTTATGTATGACTACATTACAATGTTTAGATAAATTGCTTGATATAGGTCATTAAAGAGGGACCAATTCATTTTTGTCTGTCTTAAAAAGGGCTCAGAAAAACATGATTCCTCATCAAACATCCACTGAAAAGACAACTCACTGTAATATACTGAGATAAAAAATGGGTTCAGGAGGGGAACATGCTTCTTTATCTGGTGGGTCCATTATCCCAGTTGTACTTGACAGCCAATGAAGAGTCACATAAAGTTTATATTAATTGATTTTATTGTTAATCTGCTTGAAATTTTGTAAGTCAAAAGGAAAAAAAACACCTGAAAAACATGCAATCAGCCACTTTATATTGTGTTTAACTGTACAAAAATGCTGCTCTTCCAGAGATCCAATCACCAGCAAGCTGCAGAATGCTTTGCAATTTTTACACACACTTTTCTTTCATCTAAAGCCAAAGACTGTCTATATGACACATTGCCACCTCTAACATTTATATTTTACCACTGTGGCCTGCGATGTACCATTACAATGGTGCTGAGCCCACCTACCTCTAACATCTCTTCTCATGGGGTATTTTCTCCCAACAGTGCTGGAGATGGCCTGTAACCCAAAAAAAAAGTTTTCTCAGTACAGGAAGTTTACAACACAGGAGATTTCAGTGCAAAACCACACAAAAAAGACCTTACTATTGGCACATGTTTGTTGGGGTCTTCCCCCCCCCCCGCCATGTAGCCCTGGGAGAGGGGTCCTGGGGGCAGACACGGGGTTTCGCTGCCCCTGGTCAGCCTCGTTCCCCATTGGTTGTTTTGTGTTCCCCCGTGTGGGCAAGGACCCTCGGGTCCCGGGATTGAGCAGTTCCTCGGCAGAGCCCCGGCCATGCGGCTGGAGAAATAAACATCTCTGAAACATCTACCAAGAATCAGTCCATATATGTTCTTTCCACAGGCCTTGTTGTCTGATACACGTGTTGCAGTATCCTCACTGTAACACGTTTCTATACATTTCATTAGCAAAGATGGAAAAACTACAGTGTAAAGGAAATCTCTACTCAGAGGAGACTTTATTAACTTCCTTAACATCTTTTCTCGTGACTGGTGTTGGAAGTGCTGTGATAACTGGCTAAGTTCTACCTGGTTATCATTTTAACCTTACTCTGCTCCACATACTGCCGTCTATAATGCATCCAATTAGTCAGCAGAGTAGGATGTTAGTTGTGTTCTGGAACTAAATACTACCTGTTTAGAAAAGATCTGATATGGCACTGCTAACCAGAGGTGGGCAAAATACTCCACTCAAGTAATTTATTTATCAGAAGATGACAATTTTTTTTTAATTCCCCAAATGTAATAAAACCTTTTTTTGTCTTTAGGTTCAACCCTAAAAGATTTATCAAGATACTTCTAATTGTGCAACATTTCTGAATACTTAGTACTGAGTTTACGGCGTGTAGCTAGAGTCAAATTTGCTTGTGCTAATTGTCGACAATTGAGGTGATGATTATTTCATCAACAGCAAGCTTGGTTCCTAAGGGTTTGACTTGGAGGGAGCCCAAGTCACTCCTGTCTGCTGATGAAGCTGTTCCACTGTGTTACCCTCCTGTCAAAATGGGTTAACGTAGTGTAGCCCATGGCCACCATGCTACAAGCGTAGCATTTCTAAATGAAAGGTCCTGACAAAAGAGGGAGATGAAATCCTGTCATAGAAAGGAGCTTTTCTTTGCTCACTCCCAGTGAGTTACCCAGCTCACCGAGGACAGACATTCACTGCATGCACACATCTGGCCCAGCCTCTCTTCACGTAACATCATTCATCAAGTCCTGTCGTGTTAGCCTTGCTGCCCACATTCCCCCAGCACGCCACGGAAAACTTTCCTCCCAGCACCTTACATTTCACTGCCTCGTAGGCATCCTTTGTTCACTTTAACAACAAAATGGTGCCATTCAGGGGCTGTAGCAACATAATTGGTAGTTACACAGCACAGTCCTCCAGTCACCGAGAGGTCTGCAAGTGCATGGTCAGGCTAGGATTGCTGCAGTGTCATTCACTGCTCCAGAAAATGCAAACTTAATATTTTCGTGATGCATCTTGTCTCTGTGATTTCAAGAATGCTTTGTAAATATTCGTTCTCTCCATGTACATACTAGGTGAAGCTGGGAAGTATTAAGTCTCTGTGGAATATGAGAGGAGGAAAACATAATTATACTTGTCTCATTGCTGCAATATAGATGCTGTGAACCCTGGTGGTCAAAAGCACTATTTCTGCTCTTTGAACATAATTTCAAATTTTTCCACTTCATAGTTCAGTCCTGACAGCAAAGTAGGCCAGTGTATTGCAAGTTTATGAATTTTGAGACCAGACTCATGAGACTGAGGTGTCCTGCTGCCTGTGAAATGGAAGGCTGCAAAGGCAGTGCCTCCCAGGTATGACATCCATGGAAGAAGCATGGACAGGACCATCAGGCAGCCTATGCAATTGATAGTTTGGACCATTCCTGAAAGGGTGATATTTTAGCTTTTATTTTTATTGCATTTTTATGTGTTGAGTACCTGTCTGAGGCCATTTTTAACAGGCTTCCATCACTTATACTTAGCTCATTATCAGTGAGGACAAGGGGAGAAGCTCCTTACTTGTGTACTTTAATACACACTCCAGTCAGTTCATGAGTAGGTAGATAAGGGAAATGTGAGGTACCTGCAATCTCCTGATTCCTTTTACCCCATTGTGGTTCTTGTGGTTCTGGGAGGGGTTTTTTCGTGTACTTCCACACACGTTTATCAGTTTCATCTTCTCCAACTACCCCTCAAAGCCTGGGTTTTGTCTCTTTGCCTTATCCAGCACCCTTACGCCTGCTCCTTTCTCTGCTGTCTGTTCTAGATTACTACACTAGACTATCATTCTCCAAAAGAAGAGTATGGGGGTTTTTTTTATTCTTAATTTTCTTCATCACATCCCATTTGTCTCCTCAGTCATCACAACTCTCTTATCTTGTCAGGCTCAAAACCTTGGCATCATCATTAGGTATTTGCTTTCTCTTGCCAGTATCTATTCTACTACTCAGTATTATAGATAACCTTCTCCTAATATATCTGTTTTCATCTCTTTCTGTACATCTTCTTCTCACTGTTGGAACTATGGAATGACTCAGCTCTATGCAGCCTTTCCTTAACATGGCTCTGTTTGTATTTGTTTAATGAGATTCACCTCAAACAGTCATTTAAAATTTAGGCATGTAGACAGATAGAGCAGTAGGTCTGTCAACCTGTGAATCACTTGGATCAGTCTTTGAGTTGAACAAATAACAATTAACTCAAAAATAATAAACTCTTGAGGTTTACTAACAAAGAACCAGCCAGTTCTGCCAGCATTGCACTGTAGATGAACAGAACACAGGTTTATTCGTAAACACCAAATTAACCTACATATTTCAGAAGAAAAATGAATTGCTAAGGATCTATGTTCTTTCCTCAATATTTGACATGCAACAATATTGTGTCACTGTGCCCCGAATATTTTGGTGCTTGTCTGTGACACAGTCCACAAGGCACAACAGCTATGAAATGTGGATCCTTCCAAGCCATTTCATGCTTGTCAGGTTGGCAACCAATTTGTGCTGGTGATGAGACTTGTCTGAGTTGCTGGGCATTGCAGGCCTGTTTCTGTTTACCTTGCCAGCCCATTTGCAGCCAGCTGTTCTCCAGCAGGAGACAATGTTAAAGCAAACACACACATGGATATTGTCCATAATAATTAAGATCCCAAGGCAGCAAGTCCCTTAAACATGTGCTTAACTTTGTTTAATCACGTGACCAGTCTAAAGCTTCTCCTGAAATGTCTTCTATACTTGTCCAAACTATTAACATTTCCTCCAGGTGATAAAAAATTGAGTATGTTGGTCTTCCATGCATGTGTCATCCAAAAATATCCACATAGCTTCAGAGTGGGCATTTTCCTGCAGCTGTTTCAAAATTTTTTTCATATTTTTGATTCCTCCCCCTGTTGATTCTCTGACAGTACTTCTGCCTGCCAAATTGTCAATTTGTTGATAATTTCTCTTCTCACTTGTTATATCTACTGTTATTTAAAAATAGAAGACTCTTCGTTCATGTTAATAAAACTGTTTATATATCCTATCTCTTCACCCAAGGTACCAAGGCTTATGTGCTTTGTGGGAATAAATGTGCTTAATAAATGTCTTTGAATGATCATCTTGGCCATTATCATCAGTATTTAGGAGATGAGCTTCCACATATTTTGTTGGTATGCATTACAAGATTAAAAGTTGATGATACACAGAAATGGAAGTAGATATCTGTAGCAACTCATAGTCTTGGAGGAAACTTAGCGATTAGACAGATAAAGCCTGATGTAATAAAAGGTCTTAAGACACGTGACTTGTAAATAGCCAGTCATGGACTCAAACATTTTTCTGAGGGACAGCCCTCTTTTGCTTCAGAGCATCTTTTGCTTTTTGTTTTTGCAAATTCCCAATTTGGGTCTGCCAGGTGAAGTACTTCGGTAAAACAGAGTTGCCCCTGTGGAAGAGAAGTTTTGATGGGTTATAAGGCTGCAAGGACACAGAACAAAACTTCTCTTCCCAGAAGGGTGTCATTTGTCAAGAAACCAAAACAGAGGTTTGGTGCAGCTGGGCAAATCAGACCTGCCTGCAGTACAAGCAAGCTCACTGTAACTTAGCTGGAGCTTTCAGCTAGCACAGTCCTGAGCTCTGGGTAGTGTGTCTTTGTCTTAAGCAGCTCCAAGAAAAACTATCAGTAGTTTTAGAGGTGAAAATCTCTAAGAGGAAGTAATTTAAGACTCTGAGCAGCCTTTACTGCAAAGCTTTTCTGCCCATTACTGCTCTGACTGGAAGTCTATCACAAACTTGAAGTAAAAAAGCAAATAAAATCTCATGACAGTTTTATACAAGTTTCTCTGCCATGGTTAATTCTTAGCCTGCTACACAATATATACACAGCAAATACTGCTTCTCAGGATCTGAGTATCAAAAACCTCCTCATCTCAAAACTTGTTTCAGACAGCTGTATGCAAGCCAAAACCTCCTGCTTCGTCATTGGCTCCCATGAAATAGAGAGGAGCTATGCTGCTTCTTTCCCAGCCTCACATGGTGGTCTGAGGAAATACCAGAGCGGACATCTCAGCACCACGCCGTGTTCCTCTGGAAAAATAACCCATGACACCGAAAAAAGAAAAAAAAGCTCCACAATGGTTACTGCCAAATGCCATTAACCTGCTATCAACAAAAATCTACACCGTTGCATGACAACAGATCAGCGTTTCTGTGTATGGCGAAGCATAGTGGAGCCATCTGCTCACAGTGTGTGGCCTGAGTCTTGGGCTGCAAGAGTGCCTGAAAATTTCGTAGCACATTTCTGAATGTCCCATCTCTACTGCAGATGTTTCCATCTGCACAGTAGTGTGGTGCAGCACATCTCACGTACCGTAGCATTTGCAGTTTCTTAATCTCTTCAATGGGTGGTTCTAATCATGCTGGTTATCATTTGCAACCACCATTCTTCCCCTCATGACTGGATGGCATGAGATACATTAATGGTGGTAGTTCCTCTCTGCAGCAGCTGTCAGAGGCCCTCAGCCTTCTGAAACATTGCTAGAAATGTACCAGAAAAAAAATCCTTTAAGCCTTTTTGGAGCTTTTCAACAGTAAAATAATAAAAGCAGTGAACTAGTATGTCAATCTTACTATTTCAGCTATAACACAAGCCAAGGCACGTGCTGGTATCTACCCCAGCCCTTTGATGGGAGCCAGTGGCCATGTGCAGCCACACTGTGTTCACTGGGCTTGCAGAACTAAGTGCAGGACCACGGTTTCTGCTGGCTCTGCACATGCTGAAAAGTAACTTTCCTACTGCAGTCACCTGAGGAACCTGCTTTTATAAGTCAAGAAAGAAGAATCTGGCCTTTGGCATACAGTCTTACCATGTCCCAGAGAGTAAGTAATGATCTACAGTGCCCAATAAAACACAACTATAGTGGAGTGAATGTCATGATTGTTACAAGGTCCAGATACACTGTATCAGACAGCAAGTGCAGCATTAGGTGTTCACAGTCGGCAGCAGTTGCAGGGTACCTTGTGTTAGCACTTGTTAGCATTACTCCAGGAGGAGCTTGTGTGCATTAGTCAAAGCGGCCAGCTCAGAAGGGGGTCTGCCAGCCCTGCGGTTCAATCCTCCTCCCATACACCTCACACCTCAGAGCTGAGAAAGCCAGAACTCATCCAGACTGGCTTTTTCTTACACTGGCTGGCAAAACTGGCCAAGCAGAGCACTATACTGGCCCTCCTAAGAGGGACATGGCAACTTGCAGCCCCTGGTGTACTGGCAAGGTCTGAGGAGTGAGCTCATTAAGGCTCAGTCCATACTCTTTCTGGCCCTCTTTTGTATTGGAGTAACAGTGATCTGATAGGAACGGGAATAAAGTAAAACCAGCAAGCTTTTGCTAGATTTTAAAGTGACAGTGTCACTGGTGAATGGATGATGCTGGAAAATGGTGGTGGTGCTTTAGAGACACCCAGTGACCCACCCAGTGATCAGGCACACCATCAGCAATCATATGGAATGAGCGAAAAATGCCCTTCTGGAAATGCATAAGTATGTTGGCCTTTGGCCTTTGATAAATACTATGTAGGGTGGTTTTTCGTTGTGTTTTTGTTCGGCTCAGAAGTAAATAATGTACGTTTTATAACCATCAAAAAAATTCTCTGCTTTCCCTCTTCAAATCACCGTAAGAATAAATGACACAGACAACTGTTGTCCAAATAAGTAGACTGACTGATGCTTTTAACATTGATATTCTTTTTTCCCCCCCTCTGCATTTGGAAATCATAGAGAAGAAATAGCAGCTATGCAACTTCAAAGAACTTTCTAGCACTGGATGTCATTAGAGATATTGCAGCTGTTCTTCCTTACTCAGATGGCTCTGGCTCTCAGATGCAGCCTGTTCTAAACAACAGTAAGTAGGGAATGGACAATAGTTTACTCACTTTAAGTTTTGGTGTACATATATACCAGAAGGTATATATACCAATCTGTACCAGAAGGTATATGCCTTCCAATTTGATTTAAAAATTCTGCTGACCTTGCTCACAGCTAAACTATGGGAGCCTTGAGCTGACCGAGATGCTTTACTGGTTAATGGACTGAATTGGTGTAAACCGTGAGGAAGGGGTGGGTGTGTGCTTTGGCGGGTGCTATGAAGAGCCCTGAGCAAGGCAGAACTTCAGGGGGATAGGGGGGCTCCAGGCAGTGTGACTGGATCCATCCTAAGCCTTTGGTCCCAGGGACCAAAAGCATTTCAGGAGGAGTTACTTATCTTGTCTGCTACAGGAACGGTGACACAAGATAAGGCGACTTTACTGTCCAGAATGCCCAGGACATCATAACTTTGGCTTCATTTCTGTATTAGACTCTCAGGTACCCTGATGCAACTGGCTGTATGGTTTGAATAAAAAAACTCCCTTCCCAGGAAAAAATGGGACTACTGGTCTTACCATCACTCATCCTAGTATAAGGCCAAAGCAGTTATCTGTCACTCAGTAACTTATTTTGTTGATTTTGCTGTTCTTGCTAATCATCAAAATTTTAATGTATCAGTCCTTCCCATAGCATTCCACATCATCCTGTATTGCTTTCACAGAATCATAGAGTATCTTGAATTTAAAAGACCCACCAAGATCGTCGTGTCCAACTCCTGATATGGGCCATAAGCCAGATCTTTCTGCTTATCCCCCATCTCACTTCCCTAACAGGGCATACCATGTACGTGCTGATTCAGCAAAATACACAATGCTACCAAGGGAGCAGAGTGACAAGAACGAGATGTCCTGGTACCAAATGGGGACATTCCCTTTTCCTGGAAATGCTCAAGGCCTGATAAGTTTGCATTTCCTCTGCATATGGACGGACTTCCCCAGTGGGATAAGCAGTTTAGCCAGTTATTTGTGTTGTGACTGGGCTTGCCATTAATAGTTAATATTGTCTGGCACTGAATGTATTGTTACCAGGCCTCTAAGGTATCACATTTGATGGGCACAATTCACACTTCTCAGAAGTATTATTCCAAGCTTCCTGCCAGCTCCTTAGTTTACTCAGGCTTCTTATTTCCACGGCTATTTTTGCAGTGACAAAGGCTGGAAACATAAGACCCAATTCTCTGCCAGAGAGAAGTGTGCCCTGGCTGCCTGCGCTGGGGCACCACAGGGCATTCCATGGGCTCTTGGAAAACCACAGCCACCCCAGCAGGGACTCCCCAGCTCTGGTTACAAGCCTGGAGCCAGCCAGTCACACTGATGTGTCTCTCCTTCAGGACCACAGTAAAGCACTTCTACCAGCCTGAAAGCCATGAATTGCCCTACCCAGCTTTTCATTATGAAAATCTGCTATTTCTTTTTCACTTTGCTCTTGTAGCCAGGTGGGTGTGGGACTTCCTTTTACTCAGGCTCCATGTCCTGGCCTCCACTGTACTACGAGACCTCCACATTTGATATCTGCAGGCAGCAACTAGCAAATGAGAATCACCCAGCAGCTGATAATGTTTTATTGAAAGTGGGTAAATATAAGGCCCAAGGCACAAAGTATCATGAGCCACAATAGTGAAGGGAAGGTGGGAAACTAAACAGGAGACAAATGCATTGCTCTGTACTTCCAAGTCAAGAAATAAGAACATTCTTTCAAAACGGCAGATAATGAGTATAGAAAAATACCTACAACCATGAAAATGTGAAGCTAGTATTTTCAGGGTTACATTTGTTCCAGTTTAATGGACTGTATCTAGTATATATTAAAACACTCCTAAGCAATACTTCTCTAGTTAAAGATGGGTCAGGATTTTTCACTGGAAACACAAATTTCTGGGCATATAGTTCAGCCTGAGCATGTGATAGAACTGTTGTGTCTGGGTGTGGTTTCTCCCTCCCTACACAAGACTATCTAAACTAGCTATGTTGTTTTTACTTAGAACAATGAACACAAGGATATTGTTTTGGGGCTCCATCCAAATATGGCCGATTTCCCTTTAACAAGAAAGAGGATTTAAAATGGAATGGGAATGGTGGAACAAGTTCTTGCTCTAAGAAGATCCACTACTTGCAATGGATGAAGATTGACTCACTTTCATAATTATTTCCAATGCAGAGTTCTGCCAGCATCTGGGACAGTTAGTGGGATATTACTGGAATATACACAGTGCAGAGTTTAGTCCAATGAGGATATTAGGATATTAGCAAAGATGCTAGTTTGGCTTTCCACTTCAAGATATGCACAGTGCAGATTATGCTGAACAGTAGCAACAGATCTTGTCTACACATGGAGTTATGCCTCCAAAATCATGTCTGGATCCTCCCTATTCCAGAAAAAAAAAAGTGTGCTTGATCCTGTGCTTAAGTAATTTTCACTGTAAATTAAAATAACAAAAAGGAAAAAGTTTTTTTCTTCAGTAAGTGAGTCTATACATAGCATTCTTTAAATATCTTTCGCATTATAAAGTCATATCCTACCCCAACCTAGCTCTGAATTGCAGATAATATTGTATTTATAAAGCGTACATTCTCACGGGATAAGAAATACTGCTCAAAATGCCATCCAAATGTTGAAAATGTAATATTTACACTGGATAGGTGCCATCCTTGTCTGGTAGGCTAATGGATCAGAAAAAACTGTCTGTGAAAAGACTACTGTGGCAGTGGCTGGGAGTCCAGCAGTTTCTTTTCCCCTCCCTCCCCTTTTACCAAAATTGTACTTCCTGGTGTTATGGTTTAAATCAGATTTTGAGAAGTCCATTATGATGCATCTGTTTAAAATATCACGAGGAAGCACAATTCAATAACACTAAATGTACAAAAGCTGGGGCTGTGAATTAATACTGTCTCCTGCTTAACTTAGTGCCTCTTGTGTTACAGCATCATTGACACACAGTTTCACATCTTCCAAAATGTGTCATGAACTGTAAACAGCCAGTTGTGCCTTCGAATGTCTTCCCATGCCCTTGCATCATCTACATCAGACCCTGTGGTCTTACATAAAGTAATCCAACCTTGTTGACTTTAAAATAATATTTTATTTGAGTTATGCTGTAGTTACAGGAAATCAAAATGTTATATACCTATTTGTCTTTTTGGCAGTTTATACTTTGTGTTGCCATTTATATTACCTGGAGAAAAAACCTCCAGATAACCCATGCAAATTATTTGTAGAGGAGCTAATTTCTATTTCTTCTAAAGCCAATTTTAAACCTCCTCCATATGGCTGATAAAAAGTATTATGAGGCAGTTGATGAAAACGTGGCTCCAATGAAGTCAGTGAGTTTTGTGACTGACTTCAGGAGAGCCAAGACTTCACCCATTATCTCTTTCTGTAGCATAGGGTCCAGCTCTATTAAAGTAAAAAAAAAAAAAAAAAAAAAATCCATCAACAAAAGACTGAAGCTATTAATCAACCTAGAAAGATCTGGTTAATGTATTGCAAGGTAGGCCTCTGTTGCATGGTGTGTGCCTTTAAATTCTGCAAGCATTTAAAGAAACCCTGCCAAAAAAGTGATATATGTGCAGCCCCAGCCCCGGAGCCCAGATAATATCCATCCTGCCTACTGCAACTATCATGCTCTGCAATAACTGGGCTTTCCTTCCTCACCCTCTGAGGCCCTTCTGACAGGCAGACTGCACACTTCCCTAGGCAGAACTCCAGTGTTTGCTTGTTGCAGCTGGAGTTGCAAGGCAATGTCGGATACTGAAAGGACTGGGGATGAAGCTGGATGTAAACAACAGGAGTTCCAGTCTTGTGTAATGCAGGGTCAGACATCTGCCCTTTCTTACGTTCATTTAAACATAACCTACAGTCACCTGGTGTATCTTTCTTTTCTGAATTTTACATCACATTAAGCTGATATGAAAATTCCATTGTGGAAGTAATGCCGCATACTCAAAACCACCCATCACAAATCAGAATGCTAAATTTAGGAAGAAAAGGTTTTCTTACCATTGAAACCCAGATGTCACACACATAAGCATGTACCCCGATTCCTGGTCGTAAGCCCCAGTGAACAAATGGGATTCTTCACACTGTGATATTGTACAAGTACTTGCTCAGGCAGAGAGCAGCACGAAATAGCAAACAGCTGATCAACCAGATGACAGAGTTATGTTTTGAAGACCACATTTAAAAACAAAAGTGGTGTTGTTCTGCACACCATAGCCTAAAGAGGGAATTCCTAGGAATGTGTCCAAAATCCAACAAATATTAGTATTGATTCTGAAAAGTCTTTCAGTAAAGCAAACTAACTCGAAACCCCTTCATTTCACTTAAAAACTCTTCAAACTTACGTGGGCGTGCACACACCTTAGCCACATGTATATGGAATTCTGTAATGCTTTGCTGACTTTTTAAATCATCTATGTTCAAAGCTTTGATCACAGTGCTGCTACACTGTTTGCCTTTTTGCAGCCTTTACATTTTATTTGGTGAGAGAAGATTAAAATTTCATTAGAGAGAAAAGAAAATCATTATTTATCTTTCATTGAAAACTTGTGTTTCCATAGATGGTGTAGAGCTCAGAGTTTTAAAAAATGCAGTAGACAATGTGATGTGGTAATTTTCTTCTGCTTTAAAAGTACAACTTTCTGTGAGCATTAGTAACTGCAGTCATTACTGTAAAATTATGGAAGACATATAAAAATCTGAGATGGAAGAAAAGGAAGGTTTTTTCTCCTTTTTCAAATGTACTTTATTTCTGTAATTTGTCACTAAATATATATATGAATTACCCAGTAATATCCTCATTGTCTTAATCAGAGGTGATTAACATAAGGGTATACAAAACATTATCAGTTTTGAACCAGTGAGATAAATATACATTTTAAGGCTGTATGGTCTGCACATGCACAGAGGACTAGCCAATTATGTCCAAAGAGAAATACTTATTTTTAGAAACCAGCCTTAATTCAAGACAGCTAAACTAAAGCAAGCACTGCTCTATACTATACCTACGACTTTCCCATTCATTCAGACGTCTCAAAATAAAGAACAACACTGTTTCTCTTTTTCTTTGTAACCCTGCCTTGACACACAGTGTAGAGATTCAAAGCGACTGAAATGCACAGAGTTGTTAGAATTTCTACTAAAACTAACTTCATGGTTATTTTTTCCCTCTTAGTGAGAACACGGCTCGTTGTTCCTGCTCATATATCGTCTGTTTTTCAGCCAGCTTTCCCCTATGGATCCCTCACTGCCCGCTCCCCGCCGAGGCTGCTCTGGCTGCACTTCAGCGGGCACCAGCTCAGGCTCAAAGACAAGCCAGGCTTAGGCAGCGAGTCACTATTTTTCGTACAGTGGCCTTGAATATCAGCCTTGCCACATGAGAACCAGCCATCTTCACCTGAATAAACCGAAAGTTAAAACATTTTCTACCCACAATTTCCTTGTTTTATTACTATTACTCCCCTCCCTCCCTTCCGTCCCCCCCTCCCGCGTTAAGTTTCGGGCGGCTCTGGCAAGCGGCTCCATGTGACGACGGCAGCGTGGTCGCTTCCTTCTCGGCCAGCCACCGGCAAATACCGCTGGAGCCTCAAGGGACGGACATCTCGAGGGGGAAGCGATGTCCCGAGAACCTGGCATCCCCGCCTCGCCTGCTTCCTCAATGCCCGCACCCCAGCAACCGGGCGCTGCCGGCGCCCGAAGCAGCGCGGACACAAGCGTAGCCCTTTCCCACGGGCACGGACAGCCGGCACGGCACGGGGGGAGCGCGGCGAGCGGCGGCGGCCTGTCCTGTCCTGTCCCGTCCCGTCCCGTCCCGTCCCGTCCTGTCCCGTCCCGTCCCGTCCCGTCCCGTCCCGTCCCGTCCCGTCCCGCTGTGTCCCCCGCCCCGCCGCGGCCGTGTGCGGCGGTGCTCGCCCGGTCACCGTCCCGACCGTGCCTTCTCCCTGAGCAGCACCGACGGCGAGGGAAATGCTGAACTTACTTGGTTCCTGCGGCGGCCCCGGAGGCGCGGAGGGCGAGCACTCTCTGCCGCCTCGCCCGCCCCTGGCTCGGGACGCCCTGCCCCGGGCGCGGGGGAGCCGGGACGGCGGGCCGAAGCCGTCGGGAGCCCGCTCCGCCGCTGCCTGCCCCGCCAGGAGCCTTCCAGCCCAGCTATACCCGTATTGTTTTCCTCGCACCATTTTTTTTTTTTTTTTTGATTTGCAAGAAGACGCCAAAATCCCCGTAAATGGCTCATTTCTGGGGTGGGGGGCGCTCCCGGCGGCCCGCGGGGGTCGCGGCGCGGGGCCCGCCACATTCCCGCTCCCACAGCGCCGCCTGGCGGCCCGCCCGCGCCCCGCGCCCCGCGCCGCCGTCCCCGCGGCCCGCCGGGAACACGCGGGGATCGCCATAAACGAACCCCCCGTGACCCATATTCAGTTCAAGTGCAATCTTTCTTCTTTTTTTTCCGCCCCCCCCTTTTCTTTTTCCTCCCGGATCCTCTTTCAAGCCCACTCCACGCTGCCGCGCTATTACATGCTAATTTAATTTTACTATGGACGATATTTTCAGCATTTGCTGAGGACAGTAAATTTTGTAGTTTATGTTATTTCACTTTTTATGACTTTTTAACACTTAATAAAATTTTATTAGAGCACTTTTGTGTTTACAAGGCCACAAAACTCTTGGCAGGTTGTCAGAAGTCCTTTTTATTATGATCCTACTGATATACTGCGAGTAATGAAATAATCATGTCCAGAAATGTATCAAAGGCCAGAGGGATTATCCAATTTAATGGCTCTACAGATGCGCTGTGAGGGATACGGACAGGCAACGCGTCGACAGGCTAAAAGGCGTGTGCGAGGCGGAGGCAGCCCTGCTTAATTTCTTTCCCATTGCAGGCTGGTGCTGTGTTATCCTGGAGGCTCCGGGCTCGGTCAGGTGACTCCCGGTGCTTTCAAGAAAAAGGGATTTATTCTGGTGCGAAAAGCTCTTCTCTTTTTATTTTTCTTAGGTGTGCATCTAATGCTGACGCGCTTTCTCTGGTGTTTCCACTGCTTGTGACACTCAGCGAAACACAATTTACTGGAAAACCCCCAATGTCATCGTGCCATTGTGCAGCAAACAGTGGCTTTGGGCGTTAGGATTTAGTCATGCAGCCAACAAATAAAGACACAGAAGAAAAGAAAGACCAAAATAAACAAACATAAAAAAAAAATCAAAAGCAGAACAAGCTGGTGAGATCAAATACAAGTGAGATATTTAAGAGCATTCTATGAAATTACTGTTTTTTCCTTTTGTCTTAGCAAGCACAGGGTTGTGGGAGTGCTCTCGTTTGTGCATGTGCCTTCCTTCCACAATGGTCTGTTTTTCTGCACTGCTGCAGTGCTACAGTCTGAGATACTGCAGCTGTTTTTAAGGCAATTTCCTTTTATTTTAAATAATTGTTCATTTAACATATGTTGTTAAACTCATTCTTGCGTCAAAAGGAGGCTATTATACTTCCTGACCCTGACAGCAAGGTGGGTGGCTTTGTTTTATAATTAAATTTGCTGTGTTCAATTTCATATTTTTCTTTCTCTGCTGCTTCCTAAAGACATGCCAGAAAAGATAAAAGGTAGCAATAGTACCAGGAACACTTCAATGCCAGTTTTGTCTCTTTAACACACATTGTTCCAGACTTTCAAGCTTCACAGGGACACTAGAAGGATATTCTTTCACAATTTTACAATTACTTGTGTAATTCCCTGTGATTTTAACCCTGCCCCATTAAAGTCTCCAACAAGAACATATTTCATAATTTTCAAAGCAAAAAGAGGACTTTCTTCTTCAAGCACAAACATATGTATTGTATTCCAAGGTATCTCATGATACTGCCAATAGAGATTTCTTTTTAAGAAAACAGGCACTATCTGTGTATTTTTAAAATATGCTTGAATAATTCACAAGGACTTTACAAACAGATCTGAAGACAAGGTTAGAAGTGATCAAAGAATTTATCTTCAAAATTATGACAATATATTAGAGGACCACATGTTTGTATATTTATTCATATAGTGAATCTGCTTCACTTTGGAAGAGTGCCTCCAAATCAATGGGGCTTCTGGAGGAGTTAAAATAATGTACAGTGTTAGTAAATATGCCAGAACTTGGCCCAGGAGAAGTAATATAAATCATTAAATGCAGTTTAGCATCAGGACAGAAGTTTTGTTTTTCCAGAACAATATCATCTACTGTAAATCACATGTTTGCAGGTCAAGGTCAATTCAAACTTCTTAAACCTTTAACAGCAATCAAACTGGAAACCTGCAGGATGAAATGATGTGATAAAAGAAGTGATGGACTGGAAACTGTTAAATTTGGAAGAGGAGTGGTTGCTATTGTTCTTTTGAGAGAAAGAGCAAACTTTGAAATGCTTTGAATATAAATATGTAAACATGCCACACATTATTTAATCAATGAAGCATCTAACTAATTTAACCCTTTCCTGGGGGGCGTCCATTTTTTCTGGAACATCAGAAAAGGCCTGAGAAGCAGTTCCCACCATCATGGAAACAGAAACAGAGAGGCAAGATTCAGTATCTGGACCTGGACTGGTGCCTGTAGGAGGTGTGCAAGGCTGGCAAGATAGTCCTGGCTGAAAGAGAACAACCTTTGTGGAATAATTTAAGGCAGCAGCATGACTAAGGATGACCCTGTCCCATGCAAGCACCAATGCCACCCCCTGGAGAGGCCCCTCAGACCCCAATGGGCACTGTCAGGGCAGTTATGTGGGTTGAGACATTCCCCTCATACCAAGGAAGGCCAGAAGATGGTACATGGGGAACATGGGTCCAGGGAGAAATCTGTGGGTACTCTGTGACGGTACTTACACATAACCCCTGTTTCTGACTCAGTCATTCTCTTTACCAGCCCATCAAGCAGGTGCACTAGTGAAATGCAGCACACTTGGCACACGGGCCATTGCCAAAACTACTGATGCCCTGGTGAACGTGAGAAGATACATATTAATCATTTCAACAGGCCAAATCTTACCCCTATTCAAGTCAGTGGAACTTGTGCCATTGTTGACAATGAGACTAAAAGTGCAGTCATGATTAATTAGTTATTAATAGGCAGTTACCTGTGAGCTTTGTAATGACTCTGTACTACCAAAAGCACAAAGCTAGAGCACAGTACGCTATAGACTGATGGACAAGCAATAGTAGATCAACAACTTATTTACACGCAACATGCCAACGTCACGAAACTCAACCCAGAAGTCTTTAAATAAAGAAGAGAAGGTGTTCTGTAAAAGCCATTTTTGTTTTAGCCATAGAACTCCTATGCATAAGAGTGGCATTTGTGCAGTTAAAGCACATTCAATTTTCTAAAAACAAATTTTAGGTTGATGATGAAGCCAGAAAGTCAAGTACACTCCCTTCTGAAATCTATTAAGGGACTTCAATCAGGTCTTTAATTTTCCTTTTCCAAAACTGCTGGCAAAACAAGCAATAGGTACTTTTTCAGCTGGTTGTTATTTTTAGTTTTTGGATGGCAAATCATTTGCTTGTTGAAAGCTGCCATTTCCCAAATCAGGAGAAAATGTAACAAAAATTACAGGTCCCTCAAAGTGATGAAAACATTCCCTGGGCCTTGGTTACTATTACTTGAGAAGGAAGACTATAGATTAGATATTAACATACTCCCCTGGTATTCAGGAGGCCATAAGACAATCCCTTCTCAGGAAATTAGAGCACAGACTGGAGTCCACATCTGCCACATCCCAAATGAGTGCCTAATGCCTAAGTGATGGGATCTTTCCAGTGAGGCCACTTCAGGGAGCTCACGGGATGAGAGAAAATAACAGCAAAGTTTAATTAACCTGTCTCATGAATTTTTAATAAAATTCCTGAAGTTTGGGGAGTTTGTGGCTTGTGATTGAGGCTGGAACTCCTGCCTAGGTAATAAATTGAGAAAAACACACATTCCTATCAAAACTCTATCCTTTTTTTTCCGTGTAGTTATCTGCTACAAAGTTTAGTATGCTACAGTTGTATTAAAGAACAAAAGTACATGAAGATAATGATATAAACCTAAAATATATAAAAATAAGACAGTTGAAGTGCTACCTACATTGCAGTTTTATTATAGTTTAATGGACATACGCCAATGAGCATTGTGCCTCT
Source organism: Corvus moneduloides (assembly GCF_009650955.1). Classification (NCBI taxonomy): domain Eukaryota; kingdom Metazoa; phylum Chordata; class Aves; order Passeriformes; family Corvidae; genus Corvus; species Corvus moneduloides. The sequence continues at coordinate 16,976,810 of NC_045482.1, read as the reverse complement.
GTGTCCAATCTGATAGATGTACCCCATAAAAGCTTTCCTCAGAAGAAAGTCAGATAAGTGAAACTCAGTAGAAAAATGGCTGTACTTTCTGCAGCTATAGATTATTCAATCAATGAAACTCCTATCTAACTCAATACTACCCACATCCTTGGATTTACTTTCTGAATTCTCATCTGAAGTACAAACTGGCTCCCCCAGTTTCCTCTTATAAGTGTGGTAATTTTGAAAGCCCAGAAACCCTTCCTGAGGAGTAAGCAGTAGCTCCAGACTATGGGTTTTGTGGCTGAGACCAGAAAAGAATAGCATTTACAGTTTTCAAAACAAAGCTTGGGATTTGCTTGAACATAATTATCATTTGTAATGCAATGTCATTGAAGTTCTTAAGCTGAGTGGTAGTTATGCAATCATTTAATGTTTTCTATTATTTTGGCTTAGTCCCATTTTTCTTCTCTGTTGTTTTCGCTCCATATAATTCTATCTGTCTGACTATCTAGCTAGCTATCTATCTATTTATCTATCTCATTACTAGTTCTCAAGAAATTGTCAATATTTCTTTTACTGTCTGTTTCCTGGTAACTTAAGAAGACAACTTTACTAATGGTAACCATAGCAATAGAGAAACAGAGTCTAACATGACCACTTTGAAAAACCCAATTCAGAGTAACTATAATGAATCCGAGATGCAGTTCTTAGCTGGAGGAATTATAGACAGCAAACTCAACTGGAGAACTTCCTACCTTATGCTGGAAAGTCCTACCAGACTTCTGTACTCATTCTGCTGACCTGTTAGGGATTAGGGGCTCTTATGTTATTTAACACCCCTGTATGTGCTCTGTGCCTTCTTCATGTGAAGCATTGGCACAAGTAACAAACATGGCAAGGGTGCTCCCAGAGCCACTGGGAAGTGTCTGGCTGCCCAAGGCCTGCTCTAGTTACTTTCACAGGAAAGGCCCCTGCAACTTTGTGAGTACAGGATTATCTTTATAACCATTTTCCAGATGAGAAACTGAGGCACTTGGTTTGAAGGTATTTAGGTCCCTAGGGAAGTCCCTCTAGCTGCTCTGTTCTCACAGAACCTGCATGACTTCTCTTTTTCACCTTTACCTGCCTAAAATGTCCTGGTGAGTTTAAATGATATCTTCAAGGTTTCCCAGATTTGAGAGGCAAATGAGGAAGATGAATTCATGCCCCTCAGGTTACCAGATTAGCCCTTAAGCATGGCAGGTTAAGGCAGCATGTCGTCTCCAACAGCAATCTGCCCTCACCTTCCTGAGTAAACATGGTGTGGAAGGGAAGGATACGCAGGGCTCTCATGAGCAAGTGGGTGCTGGGGCAGCTCTGGCAGAGGGATTAATCTCAGGTGTCACATGTGGCCCAGCACATGCAGGTGCCTGGGATTTAGGGTATTTAGGAGCAGTGCCAGCACAACAGCCAGTGCACGGGGAAGCCAGGTCCAATGGCTTTCCTCTCCCTTTTATGTTGGGATGGAGAAAAAGGTCTGTTTTCCCCTGGTGGCTGGGGACATTTCAAGCACCATGTCTTTGATTCAAATTCTGCCTTTAAGAGAGCATTCTGGAGGCTGTCTGCAGCTCACCCTGGTCTCTCAGACCATGTTGCTTCTCCCTCTCTCCTTGCATAGTCCCAGCCATACTGCTGGGAAGTTTGCCAGGGGAGAAGCAGGCTTTTTTTCCCATCTTGATCTGTGTGCATTTCTTTCCTGATGCACTCTGAGGCAAAGGTGAGGAGATATTTATATCTCCCTTATCAATGAGAATTACCGGGATCTTAAAAAACCATTTAGAAGTGCTGTAACAATGAACGTTACACTGGCAGTAGCTCTTTAAAGGTTTCTCATGTAAATAAAGACTGTCTCCAAGAAGAGTCCCATACATAATATTACACAGTAATCATTAGCTTTAAAAATTATTACAAACAAAATAAAATTCAACATGTCAAAATGGATTTGTATTATGTGACCATTCAAAGCTTATTAAAGTGACAAACTTTAAAAAGCTGGAATGCTTAAAAGTCAGCACTTGTTCATGTGCTAGTTTGATTTAAAGAAGACTCCAGAGGCTTTCTTGAATTATATATTATTATATATTATAGTCTCATGAATTATTCCCCAGACTTCAATGCTGGCCAAAATAGGGCTGCCACTAGGCCCCAAGTCTCTCCCTCTGTGTGATCTGGCTTTTCACAGAAGTTTCAAACCTGACAGTCCTTCCTCTCACGTCCATACTCTTGGCAACTGTTTATTTTCCACGGGGAATTCTGGGCCTTTATCTTCACTCATGCTTAAAAAAAAAAGTGTTTTGAAACGCTTTAACACTTCTACTAATGCAGCATTTTCCTGGTGTGTAACATAAGCTTGGGGCCTTTTCTTGTGGCTTGAAGGTGAGCTGGGGCACGTCTGTGCAGTGCTGCAGCAGTGCCCGAGCGGGTGCCCCACTGCCCAGCCCGGCTGCTGCGGCTCCGCCACAGCACATCACCACCCCTGCTGTGCAAATTGGTGATGTCCAAACAAGCAGTGCCTGCTCTGGGAATGGGAGTCAGGCAGGAGGAATAGACAGCCAGCGCAGGAGTGGAAGCTACAAAGAAGGGGTTTGGTCATCCTTCACCATAAGGGCCATGAAGTCAGTCTGGCTCAAGGAATGTTCAGGGGTCTGGTCAGTTTTTAGACTAGTTGAAACGAGTCTTCTGTGAGTGAAAGTTTTAGCAGTTCATCCAGCAGGACAACTTTGTACATCAGGTTGCTGTGATTTAAGTGACATCCTTTTTATCACAATGACATTGAACCAACCTGAAAAATGTTTCAAGATACTAAATCCTTCAAGCTTGATATTTGGAATGGTGTCCTCTTTCAAAATTGCAATTTTCCCATCACTGATGACATCTTTGTATTATGGAGTCCCTTATCTTTCATTCTAATAATATTGCACAGACCTGTCTTTGTGACGCACTGAAGACCTGTGATAAAGTGATGCAGTGAATTTTCTCCCTGGGATATAAGAAAGAGATGTCTCCTGGACAGCTTCCGTTCCTTTTTTTTTTTTTTTCTTTTCATAAATTCTACAAAATCCTGCTACAAAACAGGAGATAATTCAAGCCAGATAAACTTGTTATCAGATATCAGATATTTTTGACACAGTAACAATATCACAGGAAGAAGGCAATCATAAAGGCATATCAAATATGATACTTATTTTTAAAGTGTCTAAATGTTTTGTTCATATTATTCACATGTCTTCACTGCTTCAAATTGTTACTGTCCAAACACTTTTCAGCCATTTCCTTGTAGGCTAACATTATGGTAGGGTGATTGTATGTCAGTTAAACAGCACATTCTTTTAAAAATATCACCAGAACCAGGCAGGACCTGATCCACTGCCCATGGAAAATCAATTAAAGCCTTTCACTTCTAAAGCCTCTGAGCTGGTTGGTCTCATAGTGAATATTAGTAAAAGATAGGTAGATAAGAGCCACTTTCTTGAAAGATTTGTACCATTCTCTGTGTACTCCCCATGTAAACCTGTGCTTGCTAAGTCAGTAGGCCTGTGTACACAAAAGATTCACAAAATAGGATGCTGTGTGGAGAGAGAGAGAGATCTAAAAATTCCTGTACATACTATAAGAAACATACATTGACATCAAAGCATTGCCTCTTGTACATAATAATCAATTCAGACTGTGGAGAGAGAAGAGGGTCCATTTTAGTTGTTAGTCCATTAAAAAATGTTTTTAGTTGGCAATACACCTGGGATGATCACCCTGTATTACAGAACTTGCTGCAAATGCTCCAGACATACAATTTAATCAAAATATCAAATATCTTTCACTACAGTCCAGTTAACCTCTGTAAACTAAACTATAACTGAAGGGACTTTCCTCATGAGGTGAACTTCTGGCAGTGGAGATATAAACACACTTCGTGGGCTGAGTCTTTTTCCACTAACCTACTTTGGTTTTGGCGCAGTTAAAAATAAGAGAGGAGAGGTTGGAAGGGTCAGCCACTTCCCGACATCTAAAATCTTTATCAGTACCAGCAACCCCTCTGCTGGTGTCAGTGATTTGTGGTATTGTTGTTTATCTGTGTATCACTCACTTGGATGCACTGTTTAGATCCAAAGGTCTTGGGACCATTTGCAATCTCTTCTAGGCTTGCTGTACCAGACAGGGCAGACATCTGGCTGTCAGTTATAATTGCATCCTGCACCAGAAGTTGTTTTTAAACACTCCTGATTCCCTTTGAATGCAGAGCTGTGATGCACAACAGTTTCAAGCCATTACTGCAAGAGGCAAAGTCAATCCATGACTTTAGCTGAGTTTGAAACAAGATTTATGAGAGACGGTGGGGAGGGGGGCCATTTTACAAAAGGGTGGCTGTTTGAGCCTGCTTGGGTTTTAATGATACAGCAGTTTCCTTTCCAGCTCATACAACTTATTCTTTGAACGCTGACAGAAATAGTCAGAAATATATTTGTGGTGTTGCCATGTTTACTGTTTCCTGTTGTCTTTCTTTGGAAGTATTTTAACAGAAATTAGGACTTCACATAAAAACTCTACAGGCTCTGGGATGAAAGGATTTACTATTAGGTTTCCTTCTCACTCTAACTTGGTGGACGGTGATTTAAACCCTACAGACTCATGACAGGATATGATGCCAATTAAAAGCATGAAACCTAATTTTTTGACAGAATAATCACATAATCCCCTTTCTATTATCTGGCTAAAGGATTATTGACAGCACCTTTATTTCTCAGCCCAAATCTTGGATTTATTAGGCTAACAAACTGCTCTTGTTTAAATTATACAGGCCAATGAATATTGTTGAATGTCCAGGCACAGGACTGCATTCAATATTGTAAAGGGATGTTTTTCCCCTGGTAATTGTCACACTGGGTCAAGAATGCGCAGAAACCTAAGTGGACAGCTGGTTTTGGTTGAAAGCAGAGTTCTGATTTGCTGTTTAATACCAAATCAATTATAAAGTAATTTAATAACAAATCTTATAAAATAAAACATTGCAGTGAACAATTCAGCTGGAATTTCTTCCAAGATCTGAATCCAGTTTGCATGAAGTACATAGGAAGTTCAGTGGAAAAATGTAACTGGAGTACAGAAAAGAAAGATGTCAAGTCCTGCCTCTCTGAGTTGCCAGCCATGACTGCTTGAGCCCCATACATGATCTACATTGTTTTGTGAAAGCAAGACTTTTGGTAAGATACACCATGCTGATGCACTGCTGAAAGTGGACTATCCCTCTGTTTTGACCTCATCTGATGCCAGTGAAGAGCCCAGGGGCCAGTATTTGCCATTCAGTTCAGCCCCAGGTGAACTACTGTCTAGATTATACATGGGTTTCCCCTGGAAAAGTTTCGCATTTACATGCCTTTTGTGCAGCAGTGTCTGAAATGAGGAGGAATTTCTCTCTCTCTGTCACATACATGCTCACATAAACTGGAGCCTGCAATTTCCCTAATCACTAAAATCCCTTCTCCCCACGTGTAAGTTGTTAACCTTCATTACATCCCTAGGGAGACATACACTAAGCAGAGGCCTGTTAAAATGAAAATAACCATCCCTCCAAATTGCCAAATCATCATATTAAAAAGTCCCCTTCTTATAAAGCAAGGTTCATCATTTGCAGTGCCAAGCTAATTCCTGCTCAGAGTTGAATGTAATTACTTCTGCTATATGATTTTATTTTTAAAAATACTTCATTGGCTTCTGCAGCAATACAACGGTAACTATTCTGTTAAATCTTCTTAAAGTCACATGTTTTAAGATGAAGATACACCTTACAGTTATGAGAAAATTCATATGGAGACTGCTTTCACGTGTATACATACATTGTTTTCTTTGAGCTTCAAGGTTAATTTTTACCCTGTGTGTTTTCCAGATGCACGTAGGATTTCCCCCTCATTTCCTGTCTCATTCCTAATCTAAAATCTATTGCCATTTCATAATAATTAAAAAAAGAGCAGGGCTATTGAGTGAGCAGAGGAACTCCGGTGCTGAGGCGGGTGTGTTAGTCGTTCTGAACCACCATTTTCTCGCTGTTGCATGTGGGCTGCAAAATGGTGGTTCTATGATTTTGATGAACAGGGACCTGCACTACACTCATCGTGCACGCTCGTCGTGCGGTCATGAAAAATGCCCTCACCCTGGCTAAAAAGAGGCCGTCTTCTCTCGCCAGTGCTTGCCTTTGTGCCTGATTCCCTGCGCTTTCACAGCCCTCGGTCTCCTCAGGACTGCTCGTAATTCCTCTGCGAGATCTACAAAGCCACTAAATGCTAATTTCTAATTTAAATTTTCTCAGGAGTAGCCACAGTGCTTGTGTGCATGACATACAACCCCAAATGGTAAGAGGACAAAATCACAGTAATTTTGTGCCTTGTGTGTTTATTAATAGAGGACCAAATGTCACACAGGCAGCAGTCTCAGGACCAGTTTGTAAGGAGAATGAATGTTTTGCTTGTGAATAAATGGTCCCTCCAGATCAAGGTTGAGGTCATTGGCAAGATCTAGGCATAAGCTCATTCTAAAGCTATGTGCACATGCGAATAAAAGAATTAATACTTGACTGTCAGTATCGGTCTTTCATAAGAGTTATGTTCAGCCTAGTTTTTTTTTCTAAAGAAGTTGGATACAAACAGTTTATTCCACACTTCAGTGTAAATATGCTGCTGGCAAAATAGCAGCCAAAGCAGGCAGTGACCTTGGCTACCACTAGCTAGCTATCAGAGAGCTCCAAAAAAGAGGGTTGTGAAAACTCTAACGAAATGGAAATTGTGTGCGATTGCCCATAGCAGGATGAGCATCCTCTTTTGCCTGGAAAGAAATAATTTCCTTTCACCAAGGTAGGCAGCTGCTGTAGCACATTAGAGAAAGCAGCTTCACAGTGTGCCAGTAACCACGGATGATACACAAATACGCTCGCAGTTGAGAATCTATGTGTACTTTCTCCCCAGATAAAATAGATTCACGGCAACAGTATTTATAGTCTGCACAACAATATTATTTTTCTCTCTTTGGTTTGCAAGGGTTGTAAATAGAAAAAAGAAATGACTAAGCTATTAAATCTAGGAATAACAAGGCTCTTAAAGCCAGGTTTATCGTACCGGGGTAGGTAAAAGCTTTACGTTTTTTGATCTGCGGGTGTTAAATATCCTGTCTGCGCCAGGATCCCTGCTCGGCTGTTATTTATCTCCGAATCTTTGGGAAAAAGGCGCGGGCAGATGTCCCTAAACTGCGGGCACCACCTGGCGGCAGCGTGCGGCGGGCCGGGCCGGGCCGGGCCGGGCGCGGCTCCCCGCGGGTCCCGCAGCCCCCGCACGGCCGGAGGGAGGGGGGCTCCTCTTTGGAGGAAAATGAAATGAAACGGTCCCTAGTGTTTTGATTTTACTGACTCCTAAGCGCTCAAGCCAAGTGTTATCCAATTTTCCCCATACAATCTGTTTGGAGAGCTAGCAGTGCATTTCAAAATGGCTTATTTTGATGACATGGTCATAATTCTAAATAATTTGATTTCCAAATATACACATCATATGGTGGCCTTGCCAGAAAACCGTTCTATTGAAAGTCTTCTGCCTTAAGATTTAAACTAAATAGAGGAGAAACGATTACATGATCCAAGCACCTTTCTAGGGGAAGGGAGTGGGGTGCTGGGAAAAAAAAAGCTAAACAAAGAAAATATTTTCCAAACCCAAAAGCTTCTTTCTGAGGGTCATGAACTGGAGACATTGCGGGTTCTGTCAAAAATCTGAAGAGGAAATGAAAAATAGCACTTGCTCCTTTTGAATGCATGTGTGTGTGTTTTCTTTCCTTGATGGCTGGAGGAGCCTGCATTCTGACGAGGTTTCACAGTGCACTAGAAAATGCAGAAATATGGCATAATCCCTTGGTTCCTTCAAATCAAAAATCAGAGAGTGTGTTTAACATACAAGAACTCTCTGTGTGTGTGTACTAACCTGTATCTGCAAAGCAGACCTTCCACATATATATATATATTGTATGTATGGTGGAATTTAAATCTTCAGTCTCCAATAAAATTGTATTCTGTAATAAAACTGCTGCACCTTGACTCCAGACTACACTCAATCCCAAATTAAACACCCCATTTACTCTACTGTAACAAGCAGAAAGGTTTGCTACAGTGAACACTATTACAGACAGGAAAGGCATATTATCATTCTCTTTACCTTTTGTACATTTGACAGCAACACCTAAACAGCCCCTGTGAGTCATATTTTTCTCTAGTTCCTGACTCCTCTTACAAGAAAGAATTGATGAAGGGAAAAGGTGGATTGAAACATGATACTTAATTTCACATCACTCCCTTAATTATTTAGCAAGACAGACAGACAGCTCCAGACATTTAAAAGCAAGCAGGTAGCGTATTTTACTACAAAATGTCTTCCTGGATTTCATGAATAACTCAGTGTCATAAACAGAAACAGCTGGCCTGCTGAAGGCTGTGTGGATTTCTTTATGCATTATATATAATGTAAATGCTTCCCACATAATGCACACGAACTATCCGCTTCATATCAATGTTTGTAACCCACAAATACCATAAGTAATATACCAGGGATATAAAATTAGGGGACTTAAACTTGTTAATTCAGGTTATATATTTAAATGCCATTGTTTAGTGGCCATTTATCTTTTGTTTAAAGGTCTAACTGTTTCAGATGCATACTGTTCTTGGGTGCTAATTTTCCTATCTTTCTCTAGGAAAGCCATTATAGAATTTTGATGTTTTTGTTGTGGTTATTAAATTAGAAATGGGAGCTCACTGAGGGTAACAGGAGGAGGGAAAGGCTGTTGGTGCTGCTTCGTCACGCCAAGTGTGGCCCAGGGGAGCCCTGTACGCTGTGCCTGGGGCTGGGCCGAGGCTTTCAGCTGTACTCGGAGGGGAGATTCCCTCTAGCGGACTGAGGGGGAATTTTATTCCCCTTTTCGTGCCCCATCCTAGTCTTCATTTATTAAATACAAGGTACCTTCTCTAAGGATATTCTCGGCGACTAACCTTCATGCATGAGACAGGAGCTGAAAGTTAATAAAGAAGGTATTTCTAATCAACTGTGGTGATGTGAGGCACGGAGAAGTCATACTAGTAAGCCAAGAATGTGAATCCCCAGGCCTCTCACAGCTGAAGATAATCTGAAAAGAGTTACAAGTTTGAAGTTTTTTAGATCAGATGTCTAAAATGAACAAGGACGGCTCCATTCCCAGACATCTGATCTAAACCCTTTGAGTCTTGGGAATTTTGACTCCAGATGCAGGTTCCAGCACTGCAGATGATCCTTATCTTTAATGGGACCAACTCAAACAACCACACATAGATTTGTTGCCATTGCAAAGGACCCAAAAAAAGAAGTTGGCTCCCAGCCTGTAGATTCAGGGGAATTAATTCCTAGAGCACAAGTAGTCTGAGTTTGGCTCACCTCTGTTTAAAAGTGGAGTAGCCTAGGAAAAAGAAACAGGCCAGGAAAGATGAAGAATAAAGCATATGACTGAATTTTAAGTTTTCCTGGGCCCATGCAGGGCCCTGTTCATAGTATTGCTGGGCTAGAGACTCTATTAACATCTACTGTAAGTTTTGTTCTGAGGGATCAGATTTCTGGAGCCTGAGACCAGTTATGATACATCAGAGAAAGCCTCATAATAGGAAGCTTTATTGCCTTCTGCTAAGTGAGCCAAAGTCAGGGGCTTTCCCTTGTAAGCATAAGGCTGGGAAGAGGGGAAGGGGGAAGGAGGAAGGGGGAGGGAGGTATTTTTTTCTTTTTGCCTGATGTGTTTCATCCTTCCCCACCTCCAACATCAAAGTGTTTGCTAGGGCAAGTCAGCCCTGTGATTCTGGAGCTGTGTATTTCCCCTCTCCCAGTAGTTTCCATGCCCATTTCCTATGCCCCAGCTGCCAGAGCACTAACTCTCTGCTGCTTTAATCACTCCATTAATCAAGCCTTTGCAGTGATCAGCACACTAGCTCTCACTGCCACAAGGAAGCCTGTTACTTCTTCAGGACACATAATCTCCCACTAGCCCTCCAAGGATTTTTACTCAACTGAGCCATATTGATCCACCAGCTAAAAAGGGTATTTCACTCCATTTTGAATTAGCTGTGTTTTTAACATAATGTAGCTCACAAAAGGCACAACTCGAGAATAATTCTTATATTAAGGGCACTATGAAGGTGAAAAGACACAGTCATTTCTTAGCTAAGCTTCACAGACACTGTGATTTCATTAAACAGACAAACACTGCCATCAAATCAAAGATCAGCAGATACAAACAAGTCGTTTCTGCTGGCTCCTAGAGAGCCATGATTGCATCCCCATGGGCATGGGGGACTGTCATATAAAGGCATGTGTACAGACAGTCTCCAGTCCAGTCAGAGTGGTTTATTAACTACTATTTTGTACTGGGTGGTGCCAAAAGATGGCAGATCCTATTATGCTAGGAGACTTTGAAAAATTTAAAATGTAGCCATAAAACAAAAGATCACAGTAAAGCCATACACAGAGCAAAAAAAAATTACAGGAAAACTTAGTAACCTTCAGTGGCCTCTTACACTTCTGACTCTTGCAAAGGGAACAGTGTAGTACTTGAAAACTATTTTGCAGTGCCTTTTGGAGAGCAAAGACTGGGCACTGCTGACTTTCAGGATGAGGGTGTCATTTCCAAAAGTTAAGGGGAAGCATGGAGATTCCTGCGTGCTCAGGGAAGATGCAGCTCCTGCTTGGTGCAAGGTAAGGCAAGGCTTGTCCCTCGGTAGCTCTGACTGCCTTTGCTAGGAAACCTGCCTTCCCATACATCTGTCCTCCAGCATGCCTTGCCTTTTCCTGAGCCATCCATTTCTGAAGCCAGGAAAATCAGGAAAAAGGAAGGAAACCCCAGAGCTGCACTAGAAAATACTCTCATCACTACCACCATCACTCCATCAATATGTGAGAGTGAAGGCAAAGGGGTGGGATGTGAAAACAGTAGCAGAGAGGAACTGAGCTTGGAGTTTGAGAATCCTAGCCTGCTGAGAAGGACAAAATCCTTCCAGTTGTGTCAAAAAACCTAGCAAAGAGCAGTTTCTGCAGGAGTGGAGACTGGAAGAATTGAAAGTGAGAGCAGTGTGCTTGCTGATGGCCATGGGGGGCACATAAAGCAGGTGTATTGATGATCGACAGCTTTGAGTTTCCAGACATAAACACATTCTAAAATTGTTAAAGTCCAGTTTATATAGCTATTAATTCCCTTCCCAAATCCAGACTTGAATTCTTCAGTGTAGGCCAGAATGGGGCAAAGCACTTGTCTGATGTGAATGCACACAGGCCACGTGTGCACAAACACACACACTCATTCTTGGGGTGAATACCTGCAAAAAGATCAGCAGCAAATAGAAGTGATACACCTTGAGCAGTTTCTGAGTACAAATACTGATGCCATACAATCAGAACAAGAATTTTGCAGAACCATTTCACTGAAACGTTTACTTTTCTATCTGCTGTGATTGCATGTTTAAGCTTTCCTTTCTGTATATTACTGCTCGTTTTCCTGTTTAAGTTCTCTAGCTCTTGTTTTGTAAATGTGCATCAAATCCAAATGACATGTTTGCATGTGTATACTCAATGAACAACACAAATTATTTATCCCTTGGGATAAAGGACTTGAAAATGCAGATGGTCTTGATACAGTCTGATAGGAATGCAAACAGGAAAATATCTTTGTTGACTTATTTCTTAGTAATCAGTAATAATTAGTTATTGTCTAGAGATTCATTATATTATTTCATAAACCTTGCAACAAACAATAGTGAAATGAAATCAACTTTGATTTTCTTAGGATTCCTAAAGATAAAATCAGATAACTTCCTTAGCAAAACAACAAAACCTCCATTTTCCATTGTTTTTTTTGTCTACGTCAAATTTAAAGGCAAAAATCAAGATAACGAAAAGCGCCACAGAATTTTATCTTACCCCTCACTTCCATGGTTTTTCAACCAGGCTATTTATTTAATTTTTTAAAAGTTTCATACATCAAATTACCCTCATTAGATATCAATATTAAATCTGTTGTGTGGTTTTAGCTCTGAAATTATTTCCCTTTCTCACCGCTTTTGGACCAATTATTTCCATGTTCTGCTTCACCATTTCAGCTGAGGAAACAAATCAAAATCTTTCCCTCTGTCACTGTTCCATAGGCTGTTTAGATTCCAGATAGTCAGATCTATCTCTTGCAATGACTTAGCAATTTTTCAAGAATGTTTCAATTTGTGGATTAATATTGGCAGGAGACTAATAGCTGTATTTGGCTTTAGTAAAACTCTGTTGTATAATGCTAATCCTTTCCCTGACTTCCAGTGTGAGGTAATCACAAACTTACTCTGAGGGCTGGCACACACAGCTGTACTCATGTCAGGGCAAATCAAATGCGAAAAAAGATCCCAGGGAGAAAATGTAAAAGGATGTGAGCATGACTGAAGGAGTGAAAACATCCAAGGAATGTTCCTCTTTCAGCCCTTTTTGCAGAACTGTGAACTTGCACTGTCACAGACTCTGCTGTTACTCCTCCTGGCCCTATCAAGTCTCTCTCCCTCTCTTCTTCCCTGCTTGCTCTTCTGCCTTACCTCTGTCTAGATCTGTTAGTGTTCATCCACCAACCTAAAGCAGTCTTCAGACATGTTCAGTGTCTTGTTCTTATTGTGTTTCATACATTGATAGCACACATCAAGCAGGAATGGCTTAACCAATTGGTCAAGTGCAATGATGGCTCACTATTTAAGGTTGTTGTTGTTAATATTATTAATTATTAATTTTGGTATAACTTCAGAAATACCAGTAATGTGTTTTTATTTTTCCACATGTAAGGCAACTAGCTCTTAGGCTATATTTTTTAATGCATCTATCTGCTAGTGTGCATTAAAATAAAATAGAAGGGAAATTCTATTTCCCTTGGACAGTGAACTAATGCAGACTAAAGCTATCTGAATATCTGTGTGGGTAAGAGATGACTTTGAGTCAGGGCAGGTGGGGTTTCCTGAGGCTGGGATACAAGCCTGATTGAAAATAAATTTTTTTTCTATTGCATATATGTTGTGTGAGTTGTTATGGAGTTCCCTGTGGTTTTGCTTTACAGCATAACTACCAATGGCCAGAAACTGTGCAGTTAGCATTACAATTTCATTTAATAGAAATTAAAAGAATCCCTGTATATGTCCATTTTAATACGGGAATAATCAAATTAGCACCCTACTAGAAAAGCTTAACTAATACAGAAAAATAACAAGTGAAGTTACTGAAAAGAAAAGATACTACATGTTGATATGTGTTGGTATTGATATATGAAGCTGTTCTACTAATCTTCAAGAACTGCTTATCTTGTAAATCTGTGCTTTATACCTCGTGGTGTTTGACCTCTTGATAGATGGAGTCAGCACAACTGTGTAGACTGGTGCTTTAGAGGGACCAGTGTTTGCCTCAGTCACTGATGGCAGTTTGGGAATTTAAAAAAAGAGAGGAATGTCTCAGTCAGGTCTACCAACTAAAATGTCACAGAGGATGGAGAAATCTTCACCTAAGAACCAGTCTGATGTAAGGAAATGCACTCTACTGTGAGACTGCCCTTTTCTGACAGTTTGTAGAGGAGACTGACCACATGCTGGGGAGAAATTGTGGGATTGCTGTAGAAAGACATGGCATCCCCCATTGGACTCTCCATCAGTCCCCAGCAAACAGGCTCCCATGAAGCTGCCTGCTCTTAGCTGGTTCTGCTGACAGAACAGGGCCCGGGAGTCCAAGCTCACTCAGGGCAAAATTAAATTTACCTACATACTGCCTAGTAATTACTACCAAACTGGGCTGTAATTCATCATTGGCCAGCTAGAATCTGTAAGCTCAGCACCTGGGGATAACTACTGGGGTGCATTATCTATAAAAACACAAAATTACTTGGGTGGATAAGGCACACACTTATCCTCCTTTCATATAAAATTGATTTTAGAAAAACATGCTAAGAAAGAAAGGATAATATCCCTGTATTATGGATATTTCTTCCTAATCTTTCCATAATTTCTTTAGAACTCAAGTACAGGAATGAGGACACAAATCTGAAAAAACACTATCTTCAATCTCTAGCCCAATCTGCCATGGATTCTGTCCAACACACTTGTCTGGCTTATTCTTTCAGCTTTTTAAGTGTAAGTAGTATTAATTCACCTTTGTAAAGTGCTATGAATTCTTTAGATGGAAAAAGTGTTGTGTATGTTGAACCCTGAACTCAATTTTGGCAGGTAAGTGAAGAAATTGATTTTGAGCCTATATTTATTTGCAGTTTTAAATTGCACTAACTTCCTTTGAATTACTCCAAGTGCACAAATGTGTAATTGGCAGCAGAATTCCTCCCATACGTTCTTACAGACCATTTGTCTAGACACAGAACTACAGCAGGCAAGCAGACATCAGAATCTGTCTCTTTGTATCTTAAATTGTTTTCTAAAACCAATAAAATCAGCTTCAGTTTTATAGTGTTTGTTTGGGTTTTTTATTTTTTTTTTTAATGAACTGCTAAAATCTAACTTTTTTGTTCTTTTTTTTAATATGCAGCGCAGAAATTTAACCATGCTACAATGGAGTACAGTGAGGGCCAAATTCTACTCTCTATTATTTGAAAAGTTAGATAATGTAAATTAGTTGGTATCAGAACTGCTTCTTTAGGTTTATCTTTTTGATCTGTTGCAATACAGGTGTGAAATATATTTATTTCATTTTGCAATAGCTGAGGTTTTTGTAATGGCTGCTGCAAGTAGTATTGAATTTTTATCTTTTAATAAATAATATTTATAGATTTAGAAAAAATCATTAGATATGAATTATAGCTACTGTAATCATTGTAAATACATTAACAACAAATGGTCAAGCCAAATTAGAAAAGCTCTATTAAAAATTAAATAAAAAGATCTATTGAGTAAACAGATGTCTCTTCACAGCAGACATATCCCCACAGTTATTGACTGAAGCTTCTAAGTATTAGGAAATGACCAACCACAACAAAACAGTACTAAAATAATGCTGCCTAAAATACAACTTGCAATGTTTCCTTGATTGGGCATGATCAGGAGGGTAATTAACAGATTTGTGTGTAATACTCTCAGAAATCCACTGGCTTCTATATGGAGATCTAAATGATATGCTTACAAATAATTAAAGAGTTCAGGGAGCAATCTTTAAAAGAAGAGCTCTCATCCAAGATGACTGTACTTTGAAGGTGATCATCTCTCTCTTGAGGTCCTTTTTTTACCTTCTGCAGATAAAAGGTTCAAGAGGACAGTAGAGAAGAAAATTGCAGCAAATGGACTATGAACTTTAGCAAGGTAGAGCCCTCAATTCCAATTTGATTCAACACAAATAGAGTGGGGAATGTGTAAAATCTGGTAGGATTGGGCCCCCAACCGCTATAAGCTTGTTACAAGAACTTATTCAGCAAATAAGTATGTGACATAAAATGGATAATCCTACAGTGTCAATGCCCATATTTAAAAAGTACTTAAAGAAGATTATACTTCAATTATTATGCTACTTTGCTTTTACAGAGGGCTAAATCTGAGGCTTTAGATTTAACAGCAGGGCTAACTTCCAGGCTAAACCAAAGCTAGTTT